>NC_090746.1:14626300-14638800 GCF_036898095.1 Palaemon carinicauda
AACGTTAAAGATATTTCAGGTTTGAGTTATCCCACTAATTTTATGTGTATAGTATTCAATCTATCAATCAATTTAAAAGGAGGTACAATGATATGTATAAATAATAAAACAAATGTAAAACTTCTAACCAAGGAGATGGATGCTAATGGTAGAATTGTTGGTGTAAGAGTATGTTATAATACCTGCATTATACCTATTATAAATGTGTATGCTCCATCTGGTGTAAGTAAATTTGCTGAAAGGGAAGACTTTTTCAGGAATGAAATATTGTATTACCTGCAACATAATAATGATTGTCTTATTTTTGGAGGTGATTTCAACTGTATAACATGCACACGAGATTGTCATAATGATAATAAAGCCTTACTACCTAAGTCTATGAGTACTCTAGTGAAAATCCTTGCTTTAAAATATAATTACAAATCCACAAACAGGATATTAGAATACATTTATAAACGCAAAAACTATGGATCTAGAATAGACAGGATTCATACTGTAAAGTTGTATGATGACAAAAGATTTGCAGACACCATTCCAATAAGTTTTTCAGATCATATTATGGTTGTTTTGAAATTAAACATGAACACACACAAAGATTGGCACAGGGTATTGGAAGTTAAATGTTAAAGTTTTAGATTCTAATGAAATTGAAGAATTTTTTTTGCATGTATGGCAGTTTATAGAGACAAAAAAAGGGTACATTTGAAAACATTTTTTATGGTGGGACTGGGCAAAATCACAATGTAAAAAAGTCTTTGTCAAATTATGTAAAAAATATCTCCTAAGAAAAGTATGGATTGCTGAACTTATTACGTCAACTTTATGATATTAACTATCAAACTAGCGTAAATTATGAATATATTAAGATTCTCAAGAATTGGATTTCTGACATTCCGAATGAAATATTAGACGTTATAAAGATAAGAGCAAAACTAAATGATCGTACAATTGGGGAAAAATATCTGCACATCTACTTGGTGCTGAGAAAAAGAGAAATCATGCACGCATTACTAACATAAAACAAACAGATGGTTCCGTTATAGAAAACACAGAGGGAATTTCTGTTTCTATAAAGGAGCACATTGAAAAATTGTTTAAAAGGTAACTGGCCAGGTAAAAAGTCAAGATTATTTTCTTAACGTATGCCATTCTGTCCTAAATCCAGATGATTCAAGTTTGTTGAGTAGAAAATTATAGGAAATTGAGGTTTTTGATGTCATCAAGAGTATGTGTAAAGGAAGCTCACTAGGGTAGGATGGACTTCCTATAGAATTCTTCAAAAAGTTTTGGTCTTTAATAAAGTCTGTCGTTATGGAAGTGTTCAAATCCATTGTGACTGTGAAATATATGTCAGTTAGTCTAAATTTGGATATAATAAGATTATTAGCTAAAATAGGAGACTTGTCGTTAGTGGAGAACTGGGAACCTATATTCCTACTGAATGTTACTATAAAATCTTTGCTAAAGTTTTAGCAAACAGATTGAGATGTGTTATTGGGAAGATTATCACCCCAGAACAATATTGTGCAGTGAAGGAAAGGTTTATTGTGAATTGTAATAATACGATTCGAGATGTAATTTTTCATGCAAAACAAAAGAGTGAAGATTTCGCAATTTTAAGCTTGGACTGGTCTAAGGTTTTTTGAAGAGTTAATATGGATTTTGTTTATAAAGAAATGAAGAAATTTGATTTACCAGATGAAATTGCGGCTCTAGTTAGAATATTGTACAAAGATTGTGTAAGTAGTATCTTGGTAAATGGGTTTATGAGTTCAACTTTTTGTATTAAAAGGTCTTTAAGACAAAGCGGCCCTATGTCAATGCTGTTATATTGTATATTTCAAGAACCTTTGAATAGAGCAATAAGGAGTAATAACAAGATAATAGGGCCTAGCCTTCCAAACAGTAGAAATATATGCCTGCAAGGTTATGCAGATGACTCATCCGTGTTTTTGTCAACTGATGATTCAGTTAGAGAATGCTATAAAGAAGTACAATGGTTTGAACTTGCGACAGGTGCACAGCTAAACAAGGACAAAACTAGTATAATTGGGTTTTGGAAATGGGACAACCGATAAATCTGGCCTATCAGTTGGTTGGAAATTGTTGACAGTATCAAAATTCTTGGTATAATTCATTCTAGTCAAAGAAAATTATCTATTTTCCAAAGAGCTATTACTGTTACTTCACTAATTTGGTCCAAAGTTTGATATACATATCACACACTTTGCCTCCTTATAAAAAGTACATTGCTCAAATAAATATTCATATATTCCGATATATTTGGCAGGGCACTTACCATCCTGTCGGTAGAGATACTCTGTTTGTCTAAAGAAAAAGGTGTATTAGGAATTGTAAATGTTTTTTCTCAAGTCCTTAGAGATTTTCAGTTCGACAGCTCTAAATGATATTAGAAAGAATATTGGTTTAAGTAATTTCTATTGCAAGATGAGAATTAGTTTTTTGTTGGACTTAAAGGAAATAAATGAAGTTTCATTTGTGTCAAGATCATTTTATTCAGTGACAATTGATGTAATCAGCGAGAAATTAGTGTTGGGAAAAACTCTGATGTGCTTAAGAATTTCAAGTTATTTAACTCGAGTTTAGAAGAAGAAAAATGAAGTGAATTATATAATGTTTTTCTGAATTATCCAGAAACTGTTAGTTATAAATTAGGTTTAACTAATCTTTTAAAACATGATATCACGTTACAGGACACAAAACCCATTAAACAAAGTTCGTATATTTGAATCCAGAAAAGGCAAATTCAGTACAAAAGGAAATTAAGTATATGTTAGATAATGATTTGATAGTTCCTAGCGAGAGTGAATGGTGCTCTCTGGTAGTTCTGGTAAAAATTGAAGATGGATCAAAAAAGTTGTGCATTGATTTCAGAAAAGTAAACAGTGCTTCTAAGCAAAATAATTTTCCCTTTCCTAGGATCAACAATAGCTTGGAGTTGTGGTACTTGGAATTGTGGGAGGTGGAGTCGTTGAAGATGGAGTTGCAGGAGGTACCGTTGTTGAAACTGGAGTTGCAGGAGGTATCGTTGTTGAAACTGGAGTTGCAGGAGGTATTGTCGTTGAAACTGGAGTTGCAGGAGGTACCGTTGTTGAAACTGGAGATGCAGGAGGTACCGTTGTTGAAACTGGAGTTGCAGGAGGTATCGTTGTTGAAACTGGAGTTGCAGGAGGTACCGTTGTTGAAACTGGAGTTGCAGGAGGTATTGTCGTTGAAACTGGAGTTGCAGGAGGTACCGTTGTTGAAACTGGAGTTGCAGGAGGTACCGTTGTTGAAACTGGAGTTGCAGGAGGTACCGTTGTTGAAACTGGAGTTGCAGGAGGTACCGTTGTTGAAACTGGAGTTGCAGGAGGTATCGTCGTTGAAACTAGAGTTGCAGGAGGTATCGTTGTTGAAACTAGAGTTGCAGGAGGTATCGTTGTTGAAACTAGAGTTGCAGGAGGTACCGTTGTTGAAACTGGAGTTGCAGGAGGTACCGTTGTTGAAACTGGAGTTGCAGGAGGTACCGTTGTTGAAACTGGAGTTGCAGGAGGTATCGTTGTTGAAACTGGAGTTGCAGGAGGTACCGTTGTTGAAACTGGAGTTGCAGGAGGTATCGTTGTTGAAACTGGAGTTGCAGGAGGTAACGTTGTTGAAACTGGAGTTGCAGGAAGTACCGTTGTTGAAACTGGAGTTGCAGGAGGTATCGTTGTTGAAACTGGAGTTGCAGGAGGTACCGTTGTTGAAACTAGAGTTGCAGGAGGTACCGTTGTTGAAACTGGAGTTGCAGGAGGTACCGTTGTTGAAACTGGAGTCGCAGGAGGTACCGTTGTTGAAACTGGAGTTGCAGGAGGTACCGTTGTTGAAACTGGAGTCGCAGGAGGTACCGTTGTTGAAACTGGAGTTGCAGGAGGTACCGTTGTTGAAACTGGAGTCGCAGGAGGTACCGTTGTTGAAACTGGAGTTGCAGGCGGTACCGTTGTTGAAACTGGAGTCGCAGGAGGTACCGTTGTTGAAACTGGAGTTGCAGGCGGTACCGTTGTTGAAACTGGAGTCGCAGGAGGTACCGTTGTTGAAACTGGAGTTGCAGGAGGTACCATTGTTGAAACTGGAATTGCAGGAGGTATCGTCGTTGAAACTAGAGTTGCAGGAGGTATCGTCGTTGAAACTAGAGTTGCAGGAGGTATCGTCGTTGAAACTAGAGTTGCAGGAGGTACCGTTGTTGAAACTGGAGTTGCAGGAGGTACCGTTGTTGAAACTGGAGTTGCAGGAGGTACTGTTGTTGAAACTGGAGTTGCAGGAGGTATTGTCGTTGAAACTAAAGTTGCAGGAGGTATCGTTGTTGAAACTAGAGTTGCAGGAGGTATCGTTGTTGAAACTAGAGTTGCAGGAGGTACCGTTGTTGAAACTGGAGTTGCAGGAGGTACCGTTGTTGAAACTGGAGTTGCAGGAGGTATTGTTGTTGAAACTAGTGTTGCAGGAGGTACCGTTGTTGAAACTGGAGTTGCAGGAGGTATCGTTGTTGAAACTAGAGTTGCAGGAGGTACCGTTGTTGAAACTGGAGTTGCAGGAGGTACCGTTGTTGAAACTAGAGTTGCAGGAGGTACCGTTGTTGAAACTGGAGTTGCAGGAGGTATCGTTGTTGAAACTAGAGTTGCAGGCGGTACCGTTGTTGAAACTGGAGTTGCAGGAGGTACAGTTGTTGAAACTGGAGTTGCAGGCGGTATCGTTGTTGAAACTGGAGTTGCAGGAGGTATCGTCGTTGAAACTAGAGTTGCAGGAGGTATCGTCGTTGAAACTAGAGTTGCAGGAGGTATCGTTGTTGAAACTAAAGATGCAGGCGGTACCGTTGTTGAAACTGGAGTTGCAGGAGGTACTGTTGTTGAAACTGGAGTTGCAGGCGGTATCGTTGTTGAAACTGGAGTTGCAGGAGGTATCGTCGTTGAAACTAGAGTTGCAGGAGGTATCGTCGTTGAAACTAGAGTAGCAGGAGGTATCGTTGTTGAAACTAAAGTTGCAGGAGGTATTGTTGTTGAAACTAGAGTTGCAGGAGGTACCGTTGTTGAAACTAGAGTTGCTGGAGGTATCGTTGTTGAAACTAGAGTTGCAGGAGGTACCGTTGTTGAAACTAGAGTTGCAGGAGGTACCGTTGTTGAAACTAGAGTTGCAGGGGGTACCGTTGTTGAAACTAGAGTTGCAGGAGGTACCGTTGTTGAAACTAGAGTTGCAGGAGGTACCGTTGTTGAAACTGGAGTTGCAGGAGGTACTGTTGTTGAAACTGGAGTTGCAGGAGGTATTGTCGTTGAAACTAGAGTTGCAGGAGGTATCGTTGTTGAAACTAGAGTTGCAGGAAGTACCGTTGTTGAAACTGGAGTTGCAGGAGGTATCGTTGTTGACACTAGAGTTGCAGGAGGTACCGTTGTTGAAACTAGTGTTGCAGGAGGTACCGTTGTTGAAACTAGTGTTGCAGGAGGTATCGTTGTTGAAACTAGAGTTGCAGGAGGTACCGTTGTTGAAACTGGAGTTGCAGGAGGTATCGTTGTTGAAACTGGAGTTGCAGGAGGTACCGTTGTTGAAACTAAAGTTGCAGGAGGTATCGTTGTTGAAACTGGAGTTGCAGGAGGTAACGTTGTTGAAACTGGAGTTGCAGGAGGTACCGTTGTTGAAACTGGAGTTGCAGGAGGTACCGTTGTTGAAACTAGAGTTGCAGGAGGTACCGTTGTTGAAACTAGAGTTGCAGGAGGTACCGTTGTTGAAACTGGAGTTGCAGGAGGTACCGTTGTTGAAACTAGAGTTGCAGGAGGTACCGTTGTTGAAACTGGAGTTGCAGGAGGTACCGTTGTTGAAACTAGAGTTGCAGGAGGTACCGTTGTTGAAACTGGAGTTGCAGGAGGTATCGTTGTTGAAACTAGAGTTGCAGGAGGTACCGTTGTTGAAACTAGAGTGGCAGGAGGTACCGTTGTTGAAATTAGAGTTGCAGGAGGTATCGTTGTTGAAACTGGAGTTGCAGGAGGTACCGTTGTTGAAACTGGAGATGCAGGAGGTACCGTTGTTGAAACTGGAGTTGCAGGCGGTACCGTTGTTGAAACTGGAGTTGCAGGAGGTACCGTTGTTGAAACTAGAGTTGCAGGCGGTACCGTTGTTGAAACTGGAGTTGCAGGAGGTATCGTCGTTGAAACTAAAGTTGCAGGAGGTATCGTTGTTGAAACTAGAGTTGCAGGTGGTACCGTTGTTGAAACTGGAGTTGCAGGAGGTACCGTTGTTGAAACTGGAGTTGCAGGCGGTATCGTTGTTGAAACTGGAGTTGCAGGAGGTATCGTCGTTGAAACTAGAGTTGCAGGAGGTATCGTCGTTGAAACTAGAGTTGCAGGAGGTATCGTTGTTGAAACTAAAGTTGCAGGAGGTACTGTTGTTGAAACTGGAGTTGCAGGAGGTACCGTTGTTGAAACTGGAGTTGCAGGAGGTACCGTTGTTGAAACTGGAGTTGCAGGAGGTATCGTTGTTGAAACTAGAGTTGCAGGAGGTACCGTTGTTGAAACTGGAGTTGCAGGAGGTACCGTTGTTGAAACTGGAGTTGCAGGAGGTATCGTTGTTGAAACTAGAGTTGCAGGAGGTATTGTTGTTGAAACTAAAGTTGCAGGAGGTATCGTTGTTGAAACTGGAGTTGCAGGAGGTAACGTTGTTGAAACTGGAGTTGCAGGATGTACCGTTGTTGAAACTGGAGTTGCAGGAGGTATCGTTGTTGAAACTAGAGTTGCAGGAGGTACCGTTGTTGAAACTAGAGTTGCAGGAGGTATCGTTGTTGAAACTAGAGTTGCAGGAGGTACCGTTGTTGAAACTAGAGTTGCAGGAGGTACCGTTGTTGAAACTGGAGTTGCAGGAGGTATCGTTGTTGAAACTAGAGTTGCAGGAGGTACCGTTGTTGAAACTGGAGTTGCAGGAGGTACCGTAGTTGAAACTAGAGTTGCAGGAGGTATCGTTGTTGAAACTAGAGTTGCAGGAGGTACCATTGTTGAAACTGGAGTTGCAGGAAGTACCGTTGTTGAAACTGGAGTTGCAGGCGGTACCGTTGTTGAAACTTGAGTTGCAGGAGGTACCGTTGTTGAAACTGGAGTTGCAGGCGGTATCGTTGTTGAAACTGGAGTTGCAGGAGGTATCGTCGTTGAAACTAGAGTAGCAGGAGGTATCGTCGTTGAAACTAGAGTTGCAGGAGGTATCGTTGTTGAAACTAGAGTGTCAGGAGGTACTGTTGTTGAAACTAGAGTTGCAGGAGGTATCGTTGTTGAAACTAGAGTTGCAGGAGGTACCGTTGTTGAAACTAGAGTTGCAGGAGGTACCGTTGTTGAAACTAGAGTTGCAGGAGGTACCGTTGTTGAAACTGGAGTTGCAGGAGGTACCGTTGTTGAAACTGGAGTTGCAGGAGGTACCGTTGTTGAAACTGGAGTTGCAGGAGGTATTGTCGTTGAAACTAAAGATGCAAGAGGTATCGTTGTTGAAACTAGAGTTGCAGGAGGTATCGTTGTTGAAACTAGAGTTGCAGGAGGTACCGTTGTTGAAACTGGAGTTGCAGGAGGTACCGTTGTTGAAACTGGAGTTGCAGGAGGTATTGTTGTTGAAACTAGTGTTGCAGGAGGTACCGTTGTTGAAACTGGAGTTGCAGGAGGTATCGTTGTTGAAACTAGAGTTGCAGGAGGTACCGTTGTTGAAACTGGAGTTGCAGGATGTACCGTTGTTGAAACTAGAGTTGCAGGAGGTACCGTTGTTGAAACTGGAGTTGCAGGAGGTATCGTTGTTGAAACTAGAGTTGCAGGCGGTACCGTTGTTGAAACTGGAGTTGCAGGAGGTACCGTTGTTGAAACTGGAGTTGCAGGCGGTACCGTTGTTGAAACTGGAGTTGCAGGAGGTACCGTTGTCGAAACTGGAGTTGCAGGCGGTATCGTTGTTGAAACTGGAGTTGCAGGAGGTATCGTCGTTGAAACTGGAGTTGCAGGAGGTATCGTCGTTGAAACTAGAGTTGCAGGAGGTATCCTCGTTGAAACTAAAGTTGCAGGCGGTACCGTTGTTGAAAATAGAGTTGCAGGAGGTACCGTTGTTGAAACTAGAGTTGCAGGCGGTACCGTTGTTGAAACTGGAGTTGCAGGAGGTATCGTCGTTGAAACTAGAGTTGCAGGAGGTATCGTTGTTGAAACTAGAGTTGCAGGCGGTACCGTTGTTGAAACTGGAGTTGCAGGAGGTACCGTTGTTGAAACTGGAGTTGCAGGCGGTATCGTTGTTGAAACTGGAGTTGCAGGAGGTATCGTCGTTGAAACTAGAGTTGCAGGAGGTATCGTCGTTGAAACTAGAGTTGCAGGAGGTATCGTTGTTGAAACTAGAGTTGCAGGAGGTACTGTTGTTGAAACTGGAGTTGCAGGAGGTACCGTTGTTGAAACTGGAGTTGCAGGAGGTACCGTTGTTGAAACTGGAGTTGCAGGAGGTATCGTTGTTGAAACTAGAGTTGCAGGAGGTACTGTTGTTGAAACTGGAGTTGCAGGAGGTACCGTTGTTGAAACTGGAGTTGCAGGAGGTACCGTTGTTGAATCTGGAGTTGCAGGAGGTATCGTTGTTGAAACTAGAGTTGCAGGAGGTATTGTTGTTGAAACTAAAGTTGCAGGAGGTATCGTTGTTGAAACTGGAGTTGCAGGAGGTAACGTTGTTGAAACTGGAGTTGCAGGATGTACCGTTGTTGAAACTGGAGTTGCAGGAGGTATCGTTGTTGAAACTAGAGTTGCAGGAGGTACCGTTGTTGAAACTAGAGTTGCAGGAGGTATCGTTGTTGAAACTAGAGTTGCAGGAGGTACCGTTGTTGAAACTAGAGTTGCAGGAGGTACCGTTGTTGAAACTGGAGTTGCAGGAGGTATCATTGTTGAAACTAGAGTTGCAGGAGGTACCGTTGTTGAAGCTGGAGTTGCAGGAGGTACCGTAGTTGAAACTAGAGTTGCAGGAGGTATCGTTGTTGAAACTAGAGTTGCAGGAGGTACCATTGTTGAAACTGGAGTTGCAGGAAGTACCGTTGTTGAAACTGGAGTTGCAGGCGGTACCGTTGTTGAAACTTGAGTTGCAGGAGGTACCGTTGTTGAAACTGGAGTTGCAGGCGGTATCGTTGTTGAAACTGGAGTTACAGGAGGTATCGTCGTTGAAACTAGAGTAGCAGGAGGTATCGTTGTTGAAACTAGAGTTGCAGGAGGTATCGTTGTTGAAACTAGAGTGTCAGGAGGTACCGTTGTTGAAACTAGAGTTGCAGGAGGTATCGTTGTTGAAACTAGAGTTGCAGGAGGTACCGTTGTTGAAACTAGAGTTGCAGGAGGTACCGTTGTTGAAACTAGAGTTGCAGGAGGTACCGTTGTTGAAACTGGAGTTGCAGGAGGTACCGTTGTTGAAACTGGAGTTGCAGGAGGTACTGTTGTTGAAACTGGAGTTGCAGGAGGTATTGTCGTTGAAACTAAAGATGCAGGAGGTATCGTTGTTGAAACTAGAGTTGCAGGAGGTATCGTTGTTGAAACTAGAGTTGCAGGAGGTACCGTTGTTGAAACTGGAGTTGCAGGAGGTACCGTTGTTGAAACTGGAGTTGCAGGAGGTATTGTTGTTGAAACTAGTGTTGCAGGAGGTACCGTTGTTGAAACTGGAGTTGCAGGAGGTATCGTTGTTGAAACTAGAGTTGCAGGAGGTACCGTTGTTGAAACTGGAGTTGCAGGATGTACCGTTGTTGAAACTAGAGTTGCAGGAGGTACCGTTGTTGAAACTGGAGTTGCAGGAGGTATCGTTGTTGAAACTAGAGTTGCAGGCGGTACCGTTGTTGAAACTGGAGTTGCAGGAGGTACCGTTGTTGAAACTGGAGTTGCAGGCGGTACCGTTGTTGAAACTGGAGTTGCAGGAGGTACCGTTGTCGAAACTGGAGTTGCAGGAGGTATCGTTGTTGAAACTGGAGTTGCAGGAGGTATCGTCGTTGAAACTGGAGTTGCAGGAGGTATCGTCGTTGAAACTAGAGTTGCAGGAGGTATCGTCGTTGAAACTAAAGTTGCAGGCGGTACCGTTGTTGAAAATAGAGTTGCAGGAGGTACCGTTGTTGAAACTAGAGTTGCAGGAGGTATCGTTGTTGAAACTGGAGTTGCAGGAGGTACCATTGTTGAAACTAGAGTTGCAGGAGGTACCGTTGTTGAAACTAGAGTTGCAGGAGGTACCGTTGTTGAAACTGGAGTTGCAGGAGGTACCGTTGTTGAAACTGGAGTTGCAGGAGGTACCGTTGTTGAAACTGGAGTTGCAGGAGGTACTGTTGTTGAAACTGGAGTTGCAGGAGGTATTGTCGTTGAAACTAGAGTTGCAAGAGGTATCGTTGTTGAAACTAGAGTTGCAGGCGGTACCGTTGTTGAAACTGGAGTTGCAGGAGGTACCGTTGTTGAAACTGGAGTTGCAGGCGGTATCGTTGTTGAAACTAGTGTTGCAGGAGGTACCGTTGTTGAAACTAGAGTTGCAGGAGGTACCGTTGTTGAAACTAGAGTTGCAGGAGGTATTGTTGTTGAAACTGGAGTTGCAGGAGGTACCGTTGTTGAAACTGGAGTTGCAGGAGGTATTGTTGTTGAAACTAGAGTTGCAGGAGGTACCGTTGTTGAAACTAGAGTTGCAGGAGGTACCGTTGTTGAAACTGGAGTTGCAGGAGGTATCGTTGTTGAAACTAGAGTTGCAGGAGGTATCGTTGTTGAAACTAGAGTTGCAGGAGGTACCGTTGTTGAAACTGGAGTTGCAGGAGGTACCGTTGTTGAAACTGGAGTTGCAGGAGGTATCGTTGTTGAAACTAGAGTTGCAGGAGGTACCGTTGTTGAAACTGGAGTTGCAGGAGGTACCGTTGTTGAAACTGGAGTTGCAGGAGGTATTGTTGTTGAAACTAGTGTTGCAGGAGGTACCGTTGTTGAAACTGGAGTTGCAGGAGGTATCGTTGTTGAAACTAGAGTTGCAGGAGGTACCGTTGTTGAAACTGGAGTTGCAGGAGGTATTGTTGTTGAAACTAGAGTTGCAGGAGGTACCGTTGTTGAAACTGGAGTTGCAGGAGGTACCGTTGTTGAAACTAGAGTTGCAGGAGGTATCGTTGTTGAAACTGGAGTTGCAGGAGGTACCGTTGTTGAAACTGGAGTTGCAGGAGGTATCGTTGTTGAAACTAGAGTTGCAGGAGGTACCGTTGTTGAAACTGGAGTTGCAGGAGGTACCGTTGTTGAAACTAGAGTTGCAGGAGGTATTGTTGTTGAAACTGGAGTTGCAGGAGGTATCGTTGTTGAAACTGGAGTTGCAGGAGGTATCGTTGTTGAAACTAGAGTTGCAGGAGGTATCGTTGTTGAAACTAGAGTTGCAGAAGGTATCGTTGTTGAAACTAGAGTTGCATGAGGTACCGTTGTTGAAACTGGAGTTGCAGGAGGTACCGTTGTTGAAACTGGAGTTGCAGGAGGTACCGTTGTTGAAATTGGAGTTGCAGGAGGTATCGTTGTTGAAACTAGAGTTGCAGGAGGTACCGTTGTTGAAACTGGAGTTGCAGGAGGTACCGTTGTTGAAACTGGAGTTGCAGGAGGTATCGTTGTTGAAACTAGAGTTGCAGGAGGTACCGTTGTTGAAACTGGAGTTGCAGGAGGTACCGTTGTTGAAACTGGAGTTGCAGGAGGTATTGTTGTTGAAACTAGTGTTGCAGGAGGTATCGTTGTTGAAACTAGAGTTGCAGGAGGTACCGTTGTTGAAACTAGAGTTGCAGGAGGTACCGTTGTTGAAACTAGAGTTGCAGGAGGTATAGTTGTTGAAACTAGAGTTGCAGGCGGTACCGTTGTTGAAACTGGAGTTGCAGGAGGTACCGTTGTTGAAACTGGAGTTGCAAGAGGTATTGTTGTTGAAACTAGTGTTGCAGGAGGTACCGTTGTTGAAACTGGAGTTGCAGGAGGTATCGTTGTTGAAACTAGAGTTGCAGGAGGTACCGTTGTTGAAACTGGAGTTGCAGGAGGTACCGTTGTTGAAACTAGAGTTGCAGGAGGTACCGTTGTTGAAACTAGAGTTGCAGGAGGTACCGTTGTTGAAACTAGAGTTGCAGGAGGTACCGTTGTTGAAACTGGAGTTGCAGGAGGTATCGTTGTTGAAACTAAAGTTGCAGGAGGTACCGTTGTTGAAACTGGAGTTGCAGGAGGTACCGTTGTTGAAACTAGAGTTGCAGGAGGTACCGTTGTTGAAACTGGAGTTGCAGGAGGTATCGTTGTTGAAACTGGAGTTGCAGGAGGTATCGTTGTTGAAACTAGAGTTGCAGGAGTACTGTTGTTGAAACTGGAGTTGCAGGAGGTACCGTTGTTGAAACTGGAGTTGCAGGAGGTATTGTTGTTGAAACTAGTGTTGCAGGAGGTACCGTTGTTGAAACTGGAGTTGCAGGAGGTATCGTTGTTGAAACTAGAGTTGCAGGAGGTACCGTTGTTGAAACTGGAGTTTCAGGTGGTATTGTT
>NC_090746.1:14643800-14648800 GCF_036898095.1 Palaemon carinicauda
TAGGATGACCTACCACAATGCAAATGCAACCTTATACCCACATTACCTACAATTGAAGATGCGAAATTATGTGACATAGCAATTCTATTGGTTATTGATTGTGGCGAATTACTCGCCAGTTATTGACAAAAGAGTATTTTAATGATCTGTACTTTAATGTAAACTCTCGTAATGATATTGGCATAGTTGATACTCATGTTGAATCGATTGACTGTGAACATACTAGTTTAGGTTGATTAAGTATGCCTCCGAAATATGACGGAATTCACAAAGGGCATTTCGGAAATAAAGAGTATTAAGAAAACTTACCTGCCCTTTCTCTTTCTTAAGGCTTCGCTGGTGGCACAAAGGCTCTGCGAACAAAACAGAATAATCTTGTGAGAAACAGAAAACATTTTCATACATATTTCAAAATTGGACATGCATGAAATTTAAAATAAGTTTTCTCGGGTATATACCCATTTTACCTCTTTAATTCTGAGGGTCGAGTTCTGGCTTTGTGTATAAAATATGCATAAGTGTAAGGGCGGCACATGAGCCTACCAGTGGAAACTTACTGGATCAAGTGAGGCTTGGGGAAATTTTGTACCAGAAAAGCCGGAAAACAAGAATCATTTGAATTTGTTCCGCAGGTTTAAATTTGATAAAAGAAGATTGAGTTCATCTAGATAGGCCGTAGTCTTCCGATACTAAAGAAAAAACATTCTTATTTATAGCAAAAGTTCTAAAGATGGAAGACATATATTTCTCAAACTGAGTGTTGAGAAATTTAAAGAAACGGATTTTGACGAAGGAAAAATCCTTTTTTTTTTTTTTTTGGGCGAGATAGCCATGTCGTCCTGATGGAAGTTCCCTTCGGCAGCTTTCTACTGTATAATATTTCTGCGAGTGATATATTACAAGAGAATTACAGTTAGGTATCACG
This sequence comes from Palaemon carinicauda, assembly GCF_036898095.1. Lineage (NCBI taxonomy): Eukaryota > Metazoa > Arthropoda > Malacostraca > Decapoda > Palaemonidae > Palaemon > Palaemon carinicauda. The sequence continues at coordinate 14,644,726 of NC_090746.1, forward strand.
GGGTTCTAACCCCCGCAACGACTATCCTAAGATATTGTGTGTATATATATATATATATATATATATATATATATATATATACTGTATATATATATATATATACACACACACACACACACACACACATATATATATATATATATATATATATATATACACACACACACACACACACATATATATATATATATATATATATATATATATATATATATATATATACAAAATGCCAAGATATAAAACATTTAATAAATTGTGTAGGAGTAATTTCCTCTTTGAGACGATTGTCTCACTGCATTCGTATACTGTGAGAATTGTAAGAATGTTGTTGTAATAGGCCTATAGTTCAATATTCGATATTCGAATAACATTTAGTAGGCCACATCCAAATGTAAAAAAAAAAAAAAAAAAAAAAAAAAAAAAAAAAAACATGGTAAGGCAAATATGAGTATTCGGACCATATCTACCAGGACTAGGTATTACTGTACTGTACAGCAGCACTTATTCATACGATTTCTTTTTGTTGTTTGTTTTGCTTGGAGCTTCTCGAGTTCAAGTCAGAAAGTGACATGGGGCAGCTACACTTTGTGTATCCTACTTTATAGTTTCTCTTTGGAGTACATCTTAATTCTCAAGGTAATATCCGAAAGTTCAAGGTTTGTGAGATAGGAATCTGAGATTTGCCAGCACAAATCATCGTTACTCACCAAAACCACCAGAATCCAAAGTGCCTTCATCGACTTCATCTTTCCTTCGCCGTTGGAAGTGCTCTACAGCTTGGGCGAAGAGTTCTTTCTCTCTATTGTAGAGAGAATGTTCACCAGCGAAGAGCACTGGCGGTGATCTGAAGAGCTTTGACTCCTATCTAATATAGCAGTCCGATTCTCCTTGTAGCCCAGTTTAATTTTTTCGAGAGAAAAAAAAAGGCCATATAATCGGTGTTAAAACACTTGTTCATAGTTCATTTTGTTAATTCGATAATTCACATGACGCCATTTTGAGGTATTTCGGAGAGCAGTGATAAATCGTTATAATTGAATCTATTATCTAGTCATTAATGTACCAGCATTAGATTTTGGGGTTGCAGTAGATGTCCTTGAATCAATTTAGTCGCAAAAAAAAATTCGAATGAAAAATTATTGGTCGTAATTCACCACTTGAGCTGCCATTACTCAATACAAAAATTCCACAACTTTATATATATATATATATATATATATATATATATATATATATATATATATATATATATATATATATAGTGCAAATTATGGGGTATGAAGTTGAATCCTAACAAAACTCAAAGTATGATTGTAAGTAGGTCAAGGACGGTGGCTCCTCAACATCCGGATCTCAGTATTGATAATGTTTCTTCAAATTTGTATGACTCTTTCAAAATTTTAGGTGTGATTCTCGACAGCAAATTTACTTTTGAGAAACATTTAAGGTCTGTTTCTTCTTCAATTGCACGAAAAATTGGCTTATTGAGAAAGTCTTTTAAGATTTTCGGTGATCAATCTATTCTGAAGAAGTGTTTTAATTCTTTCATTCTACCTTGTTCTAAGTATTGTTCTCCTGCCTGGTGTTCAGCTGCTGATTCTCATCTTAATTTGTTGGACAGAAACTTACGGTCTATTAAATTTCTTATTCCTGATCTAGATATTAATCTTTGGCACTGTCGTTCAATTAGTTCATTATGCATGTTGCATAAGATTTTTCATAACTCTGACCATCCTTTACATTCAGATCTCCCTTGACAATTCTATCCTGTTCGTATTACTAGGCTGGCAGTTAATTCTAATAGCCAGGCCTTTTCCATCATAAGGCTCAACACTACGCAGTACTCTAGAAGTTTTATTCCTGCTGTTACCAAGTTGTGGAATGATCTCCCTAATCGGGTAGTTGAATCAGTAGAACTTCAAAAGTTCAAAGTTGGAGCAAACGCTTTTTTGTTGACCAGGCGGACATGAGTCTTTTTATAGTTTATATATGACATATTTGTTTTTGACGTTGTTAATAGTTTATATATATTATGACATATCTGTTTTGACGTTGTTACTTTTTTTTAGAATGATTTATTGTTAATTTGTTCTCTTCATTTATTTATTGCCTTATTTCCTTTCCTCACTGGGCTATTTTTCCCTGTTGGAGCCCCTGGGCTTGTAGCATCTTGCTTTTCCAACTAGGGTTGTAGCTTGGATAGTAATAATAGTAATAATAATGTGTGTGTGAGACAGATTTGTCAATACCAATTTCGTCCAAATTTGTTAATAAAAGTGTGAAAACTCTTAACACTGCTGTTTTTAATGCAATTACCTCATCCTCGAAATGTTTTAGTCCCATATCAAACTCCAGAGATTTTAGTTCTAAAAATATTATCTTAATATATTTTCGAAGAAAAAGAAACAATTTATGCTTTCATAGCTAAGGTAGTCATTTTAGACTTCAAAGTTTTGTAATGACTCTATCTTTTATTCATATTTAGCTATAAAAGCATTTTTTAAACTTAGGATATTTTCATGCAATAATGACGTAACATAAAGGATCCAGATAAGTATTTTAAATCTTTCAAATACAAGAGATCGTAAATTTTTTATTACACGATCTTTTTTGACATCATCCACCAGGTAAAGAAATTCAAGATTAGAATCACTCTAGTTCATTGATAATAACATTGACTGTAATAAAGATTTTTTGATAAATGTCCTTTTAGTTTCAGGACAATTTATTATGTTGCTCATTGAGCTTAGTAGACAAAAGTACTTACACACAAAGTTATCTTCTTATGACCAATAAGTCTAAGGAAATCTAGTTAGTTAAGAGGTTACTGTAGTTATTATAAATCCACGTAACTAGTAAAAGACACTCGTAGATGAAGAAGTAAGCAGAGCTGAGTAAAATGAACAAACTATTAGCTGTTATATGGCTGAAGATTTCTCTTTCAGGGAAAGCAGAACTGAGTAAAATGAACAAACTATTAGCTGTTATATGGCTGAAGATTTCTCTTTCAGGGAAAGCAGAACTGAGTAAAATGAACAAACTATTAGGTGTTATATGGCTGAAGATTTCTCTTTCAGGGAAAGCAGAACTGAGTAAAATGAACAAACTATTAGCTGTTATATGGCTGAAGATTTCTCTTTCAGGGAAAGCAGAACTGAGTAAAATGAACAAACTATTAGCTGTTATATGGCTGAAGATTTCTCTTTCAGGAAAAGCAGAGCTGAGTCAAATGAACAAACTATTAGCTGTTATATGGCTGAAGATTTCTCTTTCAGGGAAAGCAGAGCTGAGTAAAATGAACAAACTATTAGCTGTTATATGGCTGAAGATTTCTCTTTCAGGGAATTCCCAACGGAGGCCTCATGTAACACAGTATTTATACTTTGATTTTATTACTTAAGAAGAGTGCATTTGATGACGTTAGTATATCTCTATCTCTTTTGGACCCTTTCGTATTTGGCTCCTTTTATAGACAGTCCACGACTCCCGTAAGGTCGGGTCGCTTAGACCAGTAAAAGATAAATGACCCAATTTCTTATGGACCTTATCTGATCCGTGTACTTGTGAACCGACAAGCCAAGCTACTTCAAATTGCTTTAGGGTCCAAACCATGAGCTCAAAAACATCTTTACATTCATTATCCAGCGGCAAGAGCCCGTGTCAGCTTACTCTCCTCGCTAAATCTACAAACAAAAGCTCAAATGATAGATTAGCTATGATGAAAATAAAAGATGCGAAAGACTGTTATTGTGGATGCATAGAAATTATGCATATGATGTATTTATGTCCCTTAGTTAAAAATTTGTTGTTTTGGCTTTTTAACTCGTTCAGTAAATGTTGTAAATTGATAACTCGTAATAGGTTAAGGATTTCAAAGTTAGATTTTGAAGTAGATACAAGCGCAGGATGAAAATGCGGCAATGGTCCTAATGACAGATTTTATGGCATGGATGTGGATGGGAGGATAACTAGCCTTTTTAAAGTACTGACTCGCAATTGCCTAAAAATGCATCAAAAGTCTATCCATCTACCAAGGCACTTCCTCCAATTTTGAGGGATAGCTGACATAAAAAAG
>NC_090746.1:14651300-14663800 GCF_036898095.1 Palaemon carinicauda
AGCCATTAATAAAGAGAGAAGTATTACTCTGAGAAATATAAGAAGTTGTAGAGTTACATGCATTGGTAGTGATTACCAGCTCCTTATTGCCACACTGAAATTAAAACTGAAAGTACCAAACAGGAATGTAGATAGAATACCTAGGTTTGATACAACTAACCTCCTAGAAGATGAGCACAGAGTAACCTTTGCAATTGAATGTAGGAATTGATGGGAGTTAGAAATATTAATGAAAAATTACAAAAAAAAAGGAGATCAGACTGATTACAATAATTACAGAGGTATCACACTTACGTCAGTTGTCATGAAAATATATGTTTATTCTAAAAAGATGAGAGAGAAAGATTGATGGACCGCTGAGATGAACAAGCAGTCTGAAGTTTGTATGTAGGGGTAGTAGACCCTACTTCAGGGGTGTCTTTTTTTTTTTTAACAATGGCTACTCAATTGTACTGATCATATACTCCGTCTAATCAATGGCTATTGTTTTCTTTTTAGAATTACTGCATATAGCCAGTAATTGGCAAAAGTCATCCTTCATGGTGGATAGGCAAATTCAGGAGTAATTAGGGAATCAAGATTTACATGAAGAGAAAAAGAAAACAGTAAACCACCTAAGCGTTTCAGGCATACCGTCTCCCTTATTCATGCTAGAGTGGTGGGAATGATGCTACCTATGTCATTAAATATGGCAACTCTGGCTTAGGCAGAGAGGCAGCAGATTTACATTGGCCGCATCGGGTGTCGTTGGTGCAATGAATAGTGAGATTGATAGGGTGACGAATTCTTATTGGCTAAGCCACTCGCCGAGAGTGTCTGTTGTCCAGTCAGACTGACTTTCCCTTCTTTCAAGGGTGATGAGTCGCCATCTTGCCCTCTGACAGCTGGGCTTGATTGGTGGGAGCACTCGTCGGGAGGTTGTCTCGACTAGGCAGGCTGTGCTGTTGCAGACCAGAGCAATTTTGGTCGGTAGTGACTTGATCGGTAGTGTTGTCTTGGTTAGAGATATCATGGTTAGTGTGGTCACTCCTAAGTGCGTTGTTCTTACGATCAAAAGGGAGAAGGAACATTTTCTCAGTAGTATTACATGGCAGTTTTTCTCTCTATATGAGTAGAGCTCCAAGTATTCGAAGTTTCCTGCTATCTTTAGCATGGTGGATGATCTTGGTGTTCTTAATTATTTCCCCCCATTTAATGTTTTAGTATACGTTGTGGGCATGAGCTCTCATGGCTTCTTGTTGAACGTGACAAAAGTCTCTAATACAAACGCATGGTGATTATTCTTATGTAACATCCAGAGCTTCCTAGAACAGGGCATAAGTAGGAATACACCACTTTGGTCTGTCTAAAGATTCTCTGAGTTGGCGAGCCTGCACTGTTTTTCATGATGAGGGACATCGTCTGGTGATTTGATAGTAAATAGTCAGCTTGTCCTCTGTGTTTGAATCCACAGGGGAGACGTGGTTCTTAATTATGTCCCTCGTGGCTTTTTCATCTTTCTGGTAATCACGATGCATAAACCATTTTTAGCAAAGGTTGATGGTGGTGTTCACCCTGGTATCAGGTGTCTAAAGCTGTCTTGATATCACGGCTGATTTGTCTGTTAGAGTTGCTATTATTCACCAGGACCTGGGTGCATTGGTCAAGTTCTTGATGTATGTCAGCCCAAGAGGAGCAGTGGGAGAGGGCATGGTGGACATAGGCTTTGGTGGTGGAGGCCTTGTACCTGGCAGAGCATTCACTGTATCCATTTGAGCATAAAATGAGGTTGGTGGACATAATGTAAACAATGGTATAAAATCCGGTAGGATTGGGAGATACGAGTACATCCAGGAAGGACAGCCATCCATCATTGGTACTCTCAACAATAAACCTAAGGTAACTGGAACCCTCAAGACTAAGTGTCCTGCATAGAGTTTCGATGACCTAGGTAGAAGGGTCCATGACAAAAGTATCATCGATGTATCTCATGTACACCTCTGGAAGACGTATTCGTAAGAATACCCTCTCCCGAAACCCTCTCATATAAAAAGTAGAAAAGAGCACAACAAGGGAAGAGCACATTGCTGCACCAAACTTCTTTATGTACGTGTGGCCTTTGTGTGTGGTAAAAGAAGCCTTCATAGTACATATTTCAAGCAAGGTGCAGAGGATCTCCTCAGGGAGGTTGAGGGTTGGAGGAAAAGGGTCCCTGTTGACTCTCTCCAGGATCAAGTTGATGGTCTCTCCAACAGGTACATTCGTAAAAAGGGACTCCACGTCCAGGGAAGAGATTTCATTTATGAATTTTTGTTGAATATTTTCCAAATTTCCAAAAATTTTTGTATAAAATTTTCACTACCATAACCATAATATTATAGTGTAGTTCCAAAACTGAATGTAGTCCTGGAGAAGGGTCGCAGAGTCATCCGATGCATTTCTACTGTTATCCTGAAAACTATCTGCAGGAAAGTCTGTCCAAAGAGTAATTATCTTTGATTTTCGGACGCCAAAAAAAGATATTGTATATTCTTTAAAAAAAGTAGTGTAACATGACAAAGTATATATATATATATATATATATATATATATATATATATATGTATATATATATATATATATATATATATATATATATATATATGTATATATATATATATATATATATATATATATATATATATATATATATTATTTTTATTAAATGCTAAGCTACAACCCTAGTTGGAAAAGCAGGATGCTATAAGCCCAGGGGCCCCAACAGGGAAAATAGCTCAGTGAGGAAAGGAAATAGGGAAACATAAAATATTCTAAGAATAGTAACAACATTAAAATAAATATTTCCTATATAAACTATAAAAAATTCAACAAAACAAGAGGAAGAGAAACTAGATAGAATAGTGTGCCCGAGTGTACCCTCAAGCAAGAGAAGTGGAAGACCATGGTACAGAGGCTATAGCACTACCCAAGACTAGAGAACGATGGTTTGATTTTGGAGTGTCCTTCTCCTATAAGAGCTGCTTACCATTGCTAAAGAGTCTCTTCTACCCTTACCAAGAGGAAAGTAGCCACTGAACAATTACAGTGCAGTATTTAACCCCTTGGGTGAAGAAGAATTGTTTGGCAATCACAGTGTTGTCAGGTGTATGAGGACAGAGGAGAATCTGTAAAGAATAGGCCAGACTATTCGGTGTCTGTGTAGGCAAAGGGAAAAAACCGTAACCAGAGAGAAGGGTCCTATGTAGTACTGTCTGGCCAGTCAAAGGACCCCATAACTCTCTATCTCTAGCGGTAGTATCTCAACGGGCGGCCGGTGCCTTGGCCAACCTGCTACCTATATATATATATATATATATATATATATATATATATATATATATATATATATATATATATATATATATATATATATATATATATCCAAATAAGCCATATATATATTTTTGATACATTAATGTCTGGATTCTCTTAACGACCTCGGGATCAGAGCCCCAGGCGAAATCACACAAAGACAAGAGCTTGGGTCCGGCTGGGAATCGAACCCTGGTCGGCAAGCTTGTATAGACAGTGACTAAGCCACTTGGCCACGAAGAAAGATAAAAGTCAATGACAATTCTTCTGTACTTATACCTGTCGAATTCAGGTATTTTGTACTTAGAATTGAAATCAACCCATCTTCACCATCGTAGCTAATTGGTAGTTTGTTACTTGACATTCAATTAATGATAAATTTTGCACATTTAGACGTGTTTTTCAGATTCAAATAAGCCATATATATATTTTTGATACATTAATGTCTGGATTCTCTTAACGACCTCGGGATCAGAGCCCCAGGCGAAATCACACAAAGACAAGAGCTTGGGTCCGGCCGGGAATCGAACCCTGGTCGGCAAGCTTGTATAGACAGTGACTAAGCCACTTGGCCACGAAGAAAGATAAAAGTCAATGACAATTCTTCTGTACTTATACCTGTCGAATTCAGGTATTTTGTACTTAGAATTGAAATCAACCCATCTTCACCATCGTAGTTAATTGGTAGTTTGTTACTTGGCATTCAATTAATGATAAATTTTGCACATTTAGACGTGTTTTTCATATTCAAATAAGCCATATATATATTTTTGATACATTAATGTCTGGATTCTCTTAACGACCTCGGGATCAGAGCCCCAGGCGAAATCACACAAAGACAAGAGCTTGGGTCCGGCCGGGAATTATGACTGAATATTATGATGGATATACACACACACACACGTTCAGATTCCACCCCTCCCACCGTCACCTCCTTTATTAACTACAACACGATATTTTCGGTACTCTTGTGGAGATTGTGTTTTTCGAAGGTACTTCTCGAGGTATCACGACTCAACAGGGTATGACGACTCCCTCACCCTGAAGGAATGCCAGACATTGAGTAGTCAATTGTATGGCAATGCCACTGAGTGTGACAAGGAAACGCAAACACACACACACTCAAACACACACACACAGATATATATATATATATATATATATATATATATATATATATATATGTAATAGTTAAAATAGTTAATATTACATGTTTAAAACACATGACGTAATATGTCATTTTGGTTGAAGATGCTAGCCGTGGGACTTGCTGTAGTCATTCAAATCATAAACAGGACGCACAATGCAGCCTCAACAATGTGACATTTTTCTTAACGTCAACACCATGCATCAGCGTGTGAAAGTTTGTGACGTCACCGGATGCAGGTGTCTTCCAAGATTGTGACGAAACTGTTATATAAACTAAGCATACGATATCTGTGATATCGATAATTTAGTCAGTTCATATCTATACTTCACCAGAATTGGTCATCTGACCAACCCAGCTCCCTCCAGTGATAGAGATGTTTAACTCTGTTGTTTTTAACTAATAAATACTTTTAAAGCTAATAAGATGTACTTAGTTACCCAGCTATACACATCTTAAACAACACATACTCAATGTGTGCTTATAAAAGTAGCACACCAATAAATGGTGGCAGCGGTTAAACTCTAAGAATTAGAGAAAGATCTTCAAGACTTCAAAATAAAAGCTGTAAAACCAGAGAAAGATCTTCAAGACTTCAAAATAAAAGCTGTAAAACCAGAGAAAGATCTTCAAGAACTCAACATTATCTACATGAATCTACAATTTTGACTAAGTATTATAGTCCATCGGAATAGTTAACATTAACGAATGTTATGAATACAAACTGAATCTTCAATCAACATCCTAGGAAACCCAAGGACTGGCGTTCAACAATTGCAAAACATATCCAGGAAGTACTACATTCAACAAGAAACTCGCACGATACATCGCTAACAAAACATCAAGAGAGAGAGAGAGGACGTGTCGACATCACACAGACCCATATATAAGCTAAGTACAAATTTTTGAATTCATTCCAGTTTGGGCAGTGAAGTGTAGTTATCACGAGTCGTTAGTCGATTATTACTGGGGTGAGTGAATTGCTAATCTTTTGTTAAAGGAAACTGTGTTCAACTCCGAATTCTCATTTAGAATTTTTCTCTCTTTGTGCTAATTCCTTTTTCTTTCAGAAATTCTCGGGAAATGTTTTGGGATTAGTAACATTGTTTGGGGAATTTTGTTATACATATGCGTTTACGCAGTGGACGTCTGTACTCATATAGATATTTTGATAGAATTGCAAGGGGTCGAAGAGATAGGAAAAGAAATACAACAGTCATGACTCCCCCTGTGAGCCCTTCCCCTGGACCTAGTGGTGTAGGCCAGACTAATCCTCCTCCAATTGTGACGCTTGTAAATGCCAGGTCAGCAATCCTTCCTTTTCAGGGTCGGGTCAACGGGTTCTTGCCACAAAATGTGGAGTTATGGATTTCATCCGTCGATGCCCATTTAAATGCCAAACAAATCGTAGACCCTTTTGTACAATTACAAGAAGCTAAAAGTTTTATAGATTTTTCTAAGGGGGATGCGAGTGCGTATTTAAGAGGTGTTTCATTTCAAGAAGCAGTTACCTGGGATGATTTCAAAGTTAGGTTACGCGCGGTCTATGGGGGAGAGGAAGCCTTGGATGTAGTATTAACGTTATGAAATACACTTAATCAAGCCACTATGAATCGGCTTAATGTTATTGAGAGAGCAGCTCTCATAGCTGATAGGCTTAATGAATATCAGGACATTTTGGGTCATTCCACTTGGGTTACTAGCGATAACATCTCCGTGAAAGATTTTTTACGATTAATGTATTTAACTTGCATGACACTTATGTTGCCTGAAGCTTTAGTGCGGTGTTTTGATAAGAAGTTAACGCCTGCAAGTACGGAATTGGATGTCTATAAACAGATAAAGAAACACATGTCCAAGTGTCCAGATCTCGATCCCGTGTTAACTCAAGTTTTTGCAAAGAATGAAACAAAGCCACAAACAGTGAATATAGTTAGCAGTCAAGTAGCGGGAATGACGTGTTATAACTGCAAACGTCAAGGTCACTTAAACGCAGACTGCAGGACGAAATTCTGCTCGATTCTCAACACTGCAACACATTCATATAGTCAATGTTACTCGCGTAAGACACAACAGAATCCCAGAAATACACAGTACATCCACAGTCAGTTCCATATGGAAATAAAAAGAAAAATCCTCATTTTAACAATAAGAAGAAACAACCAAATGTCAATGCAGTTCAGAGTCCAAAACAAACAAACACTTCTTCGAATATCGCTGAGCCTGGGTCGTCAAACCAGACCTCGCAAGGTCAGACTAATTTTCAGAATGTGCAGAGCAAAGCAAATACCACATAGTTAACTCTAGTGGGGAAGAGAGTGATGTTTGGTCAAGGTCATTCATGTCAGCATCAATAGTATTGAATAATCAATTTAATGTTTTATCAGATAATTGTGAGACAATAGATTTTCCTATGAAACACACGGCCGAATTAAGTAAAACAGTGCATGCTCCCGTAGATTTGCAACGAATTCATACAATAATAAGCCAAAATGAGTTACGGCCAACCTTATATGCTGTAAATTTAGAACACAAATCCTTTACGTTATTTTTTGACTCTGGTAGTCCACGTAATATCATGGATTTGAAGACACATCATTTGTTGTTTTCGAACTTTCCGATTGAAAAATCCGGAATTGGACTTTCGGGTATAGGAAATAATGAATTAAATGTCATAGGCATAACTCATGTTCAGTTCAGAGTCGGTAATCGCACGTTTGCCGATACATTTGTTGTTGTAAAAAACATTAATATGTATCCAGTTGTAATTATAGGATACCCATCTATGGGAAATCAAAACATTATCTTAGCCCCTGCCAAGCACGGCGTGTATATCAAAGGGAAATTCTATAAGTCTTCTAATACCTTAAAATCAGTTTTGGATAAAAAGGAGACGACAAATGTAACCGTAACGTACGTTGAAGAACCAATAACTTGTCTCACTAATAAAGAAATAATATACGCGACCCAGCAGAATTCTCGTTCACCCGTAATATCATCTTGCATGCAATCTATCGAACCAAACGTACCTTCGAATTTAATAGTGCAAATAAAGAAAACATTACCGGGATCTGAAATATTAATCCTTTCCGATACTTTGAAAACTAACGGATTGTCTGTCACACAAGCTATTTATACAGTAGGCTCACATCAACAATGTAATATTGAAGTCTGTAATCATTTAAGTAACACTTTAGTAATTCACAAAAATCAACATATCTTGGATGTAGATGTTTATAAACATCGTATTCTTACCGTTGCTGAAATCAATCACTCTCAATCAGTTGCGGATGAATCCCTTTTGCGATCTATTAAAAATAAAATCAATAAAGACATTCAAGACGAAGAAATTCAGCAGAAAATTTTTGAACTTTTAACTAAATATCATGATGTTTTTTCCACTACGGATGGATCCTTAGGAAAAACAGATGTGATCGAGCATCAAATAAGGTTAAAGGACAAGCAGAAAATTATCTATCTACCCTCGTACAGACTCCCTATGAAATTCCAGAATGAAATAAATGATGAAGTAGGTAAAATGCTAGAAGAAGGAGTCATTAGGAAATCAAACAGCCCTTATAATTTTCCTTTAATAGTTGTACCGAAAAAAGATCAAACATGGCGTATCTGCGTCGACTTTCGTCGTCTAAACGAGGAAACGATCCCTGATCGATTCCCAGTGCCATGTACTGACGATATTTTGTCTTTGTTAGGTCAGAATAAATATTTTACTAGTTTGGACTTACTTAAAGGCTTTCACCAGATATCATTAGAAGAAGATAGTATCCCATACACAGCCTTCAGCACAGCCAGGGGACATTATGAATTTTTACGGATGCCTTTTGGTTTACGTTGTGCTCCTATAACATTTACAAGAATGATTAACATAGTGTTTGGAGACTTGTTAGGGGATATATTGCATGCCTATATGGATGATCTTGTAATCTTTTCCAACACCTTAGAAGAACATCTACGTAAGTTAGAACTAGTACTACAGAGATTAAGACAACATAACTTAAGGGTAAAGATTAGTAAGTGTGAATTTTTCAAAACAGAATTGATATATTTGGGTTTCATGGTGTCAAGCCAAGGTCTTAAAGTAGTCCATGATAAGGTGTCGGCTATACGTAATTTTCCCATACCTACTAATGTCAAGGGAATACAGCAATTTCTGGGTTGTAGTGGATATTACAGGCGTTTTATACGCAACTATTCAATAATAGCCGCTTCTTTAACTAATCTTACGAAGAAGGGCGTAGATTTCATATGGTCTGAGCAACATCAACAGGCGTTTAATACTTTGAAAGATGAACTGTGTAGTTCTCCTATTTTAGAATTGCCTGACTTCGGTAAGGAATTCTTCATTGCAACAGACGCCTCAGACTTAGGAGTAGGAGGGGTATTGCTTCAGCAATATGATAAAAAATTTTTCCCGATAGCTTTCTATTCTCGAAAATTGAGAACTTCCGAAAGTAAGTATGCAGTAATAGACAAGGAAGGGCTAGCTATTGTTAATTCGCTAGTGCATTTTAAGTTCATAATTTACGGTTATCCCGTTAAGGTTCTTACTGACCATAAACCACTAACAGAGTTCTTTAAAGGCTTCAACCACAGCCCTAAACGAACTCGGTGGCATTTGATCATTCAAGATTTTGGCGCAAGAATCGGGTATTTACCTGGGAAAGCAAATATCATTGCGGATGCATTATCACGCAACCCCGTGTCATCTTGTAAGGAGCCTTTAGCTGAATTAATAGATATATCAACATCCATGCCTATTGTAAAAACAATATCTGAACAAGAAGATTTAGGCTGGAGCGCTGAATTGTTACAGACTGAGCAAAGAAAAGATCAGAAAATAGAAACAATTATAAATGCTTTGAATGGCAATCATAAGGAAAAGGAATATATAAAGTATAAGCAGCAGAATTATATAATCAAAGATAATATTCTGTGTAGGACTGTGACAAGGAAAACCCGCAATACACCACATGTAACTAACGACAAGGTAGTAGTACCAATCTCACTTATTTCCACTGTCCTGAATTGGTTGCATTCAAATCCATTACATGGACACCCGGGGTTCTCATTAATGTCACAGAAAGCCAAATCATTGTTTTATTGGCATACAATGCTTACAGATATAAAAAGACACATAGCTAATTGTCGCACATGTCAGGAAAACAAAGGGCATACGAAAACACCTGTCAGCCTAGGAGCTTATCCTGTGCCCAATCAACCCTTTGAAAGAATACATTTAGATTTGTTAACAGGATTTTACGAGTCAGACAGAGGAAATAAGCACCTCTTAGTAATTATAGATGCTTTAACTCGATATACAGAACTAATAGCGCTTAAAACTAAAACTGCGATTGAATGCGCTAGGAAGTTTTACGAGTGTTACATTTGTAAACATGGAATTCCACACATGATAATCTCAGACTCGGGTGGTGAATTTAATAATCACTTTCTTACCTCATTGTGTGAATTCCTCAGCATAAAGAAAATAAATACCATGATATATCACCCAGAGTCGAATGGGCTAGTGGAAAGAGCAAATAGGAAGATATTAAATATATTAAGAGTAACACTAGGGGGATCAGACCCCAACTGGGATATTGCAATACCGGCGGCACTGAGTACTCTGAATCATTCATATCATATATCAATTAAAATGTCACCGCATGAAGCATTGTATGGTACCCCAGTTAGAACGCCTTTCCATGTATTAACGCCTACAACTAATCTATCAAATCCTTTAAAAGAATGTATAAATGCAAGTATAAGTCGATATGATATCCTTCGAAAGAATTTAGAAGAATCACAAATCATAATGAAAAGGAATCATGATAAAACAGCGAAACCAACTAAAACATATACCGTGGGTGATAACGTATATATTCAAATCAATGTACGAAAAGGGCTCAATTATAAACTAACACCTAAGTTTGAAGGCCCATTTAACATTTTGGAAACATTAACGGCCAATAGGTTTAGAGTTCAAAACGTATCCCAACCCACGGATGAGAGAATAGTACCATTGGCTCACATAAGAAATTAAAAAGAAAAGAGAGGAAAAGAAGTGAGGGAAATTTTTTTTTTTATTTTATGTGATTAAAAGTTTTCTTTTTAATACAGGAGTAATTACATATATTTTTCTCGTTACAGGTTTCCAAGATGAATTTTTTGTTGTTGGGAGTGATATTGTTCGCTCAGACATTTTTCTCGTGTGGGATGAGCTCTAAAACTAAAAGTATAAATTTTAAATATGGCACTATAGTTGAAAGACAAGAAGACGTTTTTGTTACATCAACCAACGTAATTGTAGAAGTGAATATGCAAGCAATTTTTCTTCAAGAGAATGATGTCACTAGCTTAAGAACCGCCATTTCAAGGTTTTCTGCCTCATTGGATGAGTTGCATAGAAGACATTTTCATTTGACTACAGAGAGTTTGCTTGGATCAACATTAAAAGTTGCAGAGATGCTATCTGATGACTTGAAAAATAAGACTGATGAGACAGGATCTTTGGCTTATGACCTTTTGATGTGGACTGTAGGACACGAACATAAAGAAAGGCGAAATCCGTTTATTTATGCTGCATTAAACATCTTTGGGTCTGTTGCAAGTTTAGGTTTAGGAATTTCCAATCGTCTTAAAATTAGTAATCAAAATAAGAAAATTGAGTTCTTGACTCATGAAGATGAATTGATTATGTCAGAACTAAGGAATCAGTTAGCTTCAATCAATAAAATTATGGATTTAGTAAATGAACATTCAAATAATATCATTCAGATTATGGAAGTACAGGATTTGTTGGCAACATTAACGTATTATGATTCAAAGATAGATCACATACATAACAGAATTGCACATTTCATTGAGAAATCCAAGGATTATGTAGAAGCTATCACGTTAGCAACTAAAGGTGTACTGTCGCCCCATTTGTTGCCTATAAATTACTTAAAGTTAATTCTGGAGAACGGAAGGGATAAACTAGGCTATGTTCCTTTGTTAGACGAACATAGGTTAGAATTTTATTACAGCCTAATTACAGTAAACGTTGATAATAACAAGATTATGATTACAATTCCCTTTGATTCTTCTGATGCCTGGCAATCTTACAGGATATCACCATTTCTGACTTTCATGACGAATCACTCAAATCCAGTAATATCCAGTTTGACAGGACACGTATTGATTTCCCCAGACAAGGAAACATATACGGTCATTAAAGACTTAAATCAATTAACTCACTGTTCAGACGCAATGGATAGAAAAATATGTACAGCTGACTCATTTGAATTCCATAAAAACTTAATGGATTCATGCGAGTTAGGTATAGTGCTAGACGGTGCTCTCTCCCATACAAGTGAAAATTGTCTGGATAAGCTTTATCCCTTTGACAATAATGAGTTCAATTGCAGACTGAACAATGGCTCGTGGATACGATACGACAAGGACGGCTTCAATGTATCATGCCTTGACGGATCCACGTCCTTCACCCACATCTTCGTCACAGCAGATGGTTGTATCGGGACTTCCCCTAATTCCATGGTGACTGGTCTACGGACACTCATCAGAGAACGAGCCTACTTCGCGAACTTCACGTGGACCTCTACAATGCCAGCACTCCCTCTCCCGTATAACAGACAGGTTGCAAAGCGGTTGATGAAGGTTACCGAAAGGGACCACCTGTCACCGACTTATAAGGAAATCCTTCACCCCATACTACTAGCAGGTCTGGCTTTCACGGTGGTGATATTTATCGCCGTGAACATCCTTGTTTGGCGTAGGTTACGGCACAGCAGGCAGCTACAAAAGAATGTTTCGCCTTGTCCCGACAATACTCCGTATTTAATTCAGTTTAAAGCCGTTTGAAGTGGCCACCTCATTCGCTAAAGGAGTAAATTGTCGGAAAGAGTTTGTAAGAAAAGCTGTTAGTACGCTAGTAATATGTAATTGAAGAAATTTTCTACATTTGCATTGTTAAAAATACATTTAAAACAACATTAAAAAAAAA
>NC_090746.1:14668800-14683800 GCF_036898095.1 Palaemon carinicauda
CTCTCCAAATTAAACCATTGTTCTCTGGTCTTGGATAGTGGCATAGCTTCCGTACCATTATCTTACATTGTCTTGAGGTAGAGTTCTCTTTCTCGATGGTACACTTGGTCACACTATTTTATCTCATTTTCTTAAAGTTTGTTTATAGTTTATATATGAAATATTTATTTTAATTATGCAGTTTTTGTTCTTAGAATATTCAATTTCGATTGTTAATTACTTTTCTTGTATTTTCCTCATTCCTTCCCTCACTGGGCTATATTCTCTGTTGGAGCCCTCGGTCTTATAGCATTCTGCTTTTTCAACTAGGGTTGTAGCTTAGCAAATAATAATAATAATAATAATAATAATAATAATAATAATAATAATAATAATAATAATAATAATAATAATAATAATAATAATAATATACCTGAAGCGGAGGATGACCTTGATGTGTCCATGGTATGAAATCAGTGTGTTTTAAATTGAAGCTATTAAAAAACTAAAGAGATGGAAAGCCCCTGGATACGATGGAATTAATGCCGAGATACTATTGGCCAAGAATGAATATGACGTGCAAAGTTAAAACCTGATGATTGGGAGCAAACAGTGTTAGTGAAAATTGCAAAAAAAAGGAGGTCTTACTGTTTGCAATACTCACATTCATCACACTTACGTCGGTTTTCATAAAAATATATAGTATGCTCATTCTAAAGACACTAGGGAGAAAGATTGATGAAAACTTGAGAGATGAACATGCAAGATTTAGGAAAGGTAGTTGTATTGACCAAACTTTCATTTTAAGACATGTGGTACAGCAATATGTAGAATCTAGGAATCCACTTTGGATGGTATTTGTGGACTATTGAATAGGCTTTCATATTGTGAACCTGCTACTTTTGTGGAGAGTCTAATATATATATATATATATATATATATATATATATATATATATATATATATATATATATATATGTATGTATATATATGCATATATATATGCTGTATATATATATATATATATATATATATATATATATATATATATATATATATATATATATATGTACAGTGATACCTCTGGATACGAAAGTTTCTGCTTACGAAAAATTCAGGATGCGAAAAGTGATTCGAAGATTTTTATGCCCCAGGATACGGATAAAATTTCAGGATACGAAAACCTTACGAGATCCCAACTCTTCGCCGAGAGTAATTTTAAAAAGCGCGCGCCGCCTGACTTTGAACTTGGGTAGACTCACTTACAGCCTCCCGCTCACCCATTGGTTATCTCCCTACTCAGACGCTAGCTGACGCCATAAGATCCTGCTTTCCTATTGGTCGGCAACTATCCCAGCTTGCCTACGCACGGGCGTTCATCTCTCTCTCTCTCTTTTCGTTCCGACCGCGGTATCGTTAACAGACATTGTGTGCTTTCGCTTGTTTGACTTAGTGTTAATATACAGTGCATTCGTACGCCACGTGTTATCGTTAATAAACATTCGTTACTGTGCACTGTACTGTATTAGTGTTTACTATACATAGACTGTATATAACGTTACGTAGTGTATTATATTACGTATTACTGTAGCCATGGGTCCCAAGAATGTTGCCGAAGGAAAGAAGAAGAAGACGATGCTCTCGATGGAGACAAAACTTGAAATCGTTAAAAAGTACGAGTATGGCATGCGTTTAAGTGCGATCGCCAAGGAGTATGGCCGGAATCCGTCTACGATAGGCACCATCCTGAAGCAGAAGGCGGCCATCAAAGCAGCAACACCTTCTAAGGTCGTCACTATTTTCTCCAACAAGAGAACGCACGTGCATGACGAGATGGAGAGGCTGCTTCTTGTGTGGATCAAGGACAAAGAGATCTCAGGAGACACCATCACTGAGACTACAATTTGACAGAAGGCCTCCGCCATTTTCGGTGATCTCGTGCGTGCTCAGGCCGAAGAAGGAGCAGGAGAAGGAACATCCCAGCAGGAACCCCCAGAGTTCAAGGCTTCTCGTGGGTGGTTCGAGAAGTTCAAGAAAAGGACTGGCATCCATTCAGTGGTACGGCATGGGGAGGCAGCCAGCTCGGACACGAAGGCCGCCGAAGCCTTTGTTAAAACGTTCGACGAGTTGACTCTGCAGGAAGGCTACAGTTCGCAGCAAGTTTTCAATTGCGACGAAACTGGGCTTTTCTGGAAGAAAATGCCTCGTCGGACGTTCATCACGGCGGAGGAGAAGAGGCTACCCGGACATAAGCCTATGAAGGACAGGCTTACCCTTGCTTTTTGTGCAAACGCCAGTGGGGACTGCAAGATAAAGCCCCTGCTGGTGTACCATTCAGAAAATCCCCGAGCCCTCAAAGCCCACAAAGTCATTAAGGAGAACCTTCCCGTGATGTGGAAGGCGAATGCAAAAGCCTGGGTAACGAGGCAACTGTTTATTGATTGGGTGAATGTCTGCTTCGATCCGACTGTCTGAAAATATTTGGAAGAAAAGCGCCTCCCTATGAAATGTCTGCTGGTGTTGGACAATGCTCCAGCTCACCCTCCTGGCCTCGAGGAATATCTTCTGGCCGAGTATTCCTTCATAAAGGTCCTGTATCTACTGCCTAACACCACCCCTCTCCTCCAGCCCATGGACCAGCAAGTTATTTCTAATTTTAAAAAATTGTACACGAAGCATCTCTTCAATAGATGTTTCCAAGTCACAGAGAGTACAAACCTCACTCTGCGTGAATTTTGGAAAGATCACTTCAACATCGTGATATGCCTCAAACTCATCGATCTCGCTTGGCAGGAAGTTTCGAGGCGTACCCTAAACTCATCTTGGAGGAAGCTGTGGCCTGATGCTGTCTCTGCACGAGACTTCGAGGGGTTCGGGAAGCCTGGAGGAGAAGCCGAGATCGTTGACGATCCTGAACCAATTCAGCAGTCTGAGGTGGCTGACATCGTACATCTTGGTACGTCCATGGGGCTGGAAGTTAGCGCGGAAGATATCGATGAACTTATCGAGGAGCAGCACGAGGAGTTGACGACGGACGACTTGAAGGAGTTGGAGACGATGCAAGTGAGTGATTTTCAAGAGCAGCTCTCTAGCGGTGATGAGGAGGATGTTGCACCTTTGAAAACGGCAGACATCAAGGAAATTCTTGCATGTTTCCATAAAATGGCAGACTACGTCGAAAAGGAACATCCAGAAAATGTTTATACCAACCGTGCGCTTCAACACTGCAATGACGTTTGCCTAACGCATTTTAGAAATGTGTTGAAAAGTAGGCAGAAACAAGCTTCAATGGATAGTTTCTTATTAAAGAGGCCAGCGGTATTAGTAGGCCAAGACGAAGGTGAAAGTGAAGAAAAGAAACAGAAAAGAGGAAGGGATGAAGAATTAGAAGGTGAAAGTAAAGAAAAGAAACAGAAAAAAGAAAGTGATGAAGAAGTAGAAGAGATTTAGAAAATAAGAAAAACGTAAAGTTATAAAAAAGCAAAAAAAAAAATTTTAAGTTTTATGTTACCGTTAAGTGTTAAAGTAATTTTTTCTTTCATTTTATAGTTTTCCATACGTAATGTTAAGTGTTAATTATTTCTGCCATTTTTTTATTTCGTAAAGTTTAAGTGTTGATGTGTTAAGTGTGTAAATTACTGTACGTAGTCTGTCACTTGTTACGTTTTCTGCCTTATACCATCCTCCTCTGCCGCGACTTCGCTATCAGACATCGTCTCAATCAAAAGGTAAGTTTCAACTTTTTTGTTACACTAATTAACTGTAACCTTTTTTTCAGAGTGTACAGGTATCAATCCTTAATTTAGGTGTACGTACAGGTAACAATACACCTTCACTGATCTAAATGCTTTACGTACATACAGTACCGTAACTTTTATACAGTAGTAAAGAAAACGGACCGTTTTCTTTGGGCTTGGGGGGGATAACTTGGCTATAACTACATTATTGAATAATCTCATAGTGGTTTCTGGAATGGATTAGGCTGTTTTTAACGGTTGTGTTAATTATTGAATGATAGAAATGGCTGCATTGCATGTTTATTACTACAGTTTAGCGTGTCTATGAAAGAAAAGGTGACTTTTTATAAGGCTTGGAACGGATTAGGCTATTTACATGTAAAACGCGACTCAGGATACGAAAATATCAGGATACGAAACCGCATCCTGAACGGATTAATTTCGCATCCTGAGGCATCACTGTATATATATATATATATATATATATATATATATATATATATATATATATATATATATATATATGTGTGTGTGTATATATATACATATATATATATATACATATATATATATATATATATATATATATATATATATATATATACACACAGTATATATAAAATATATATATATATATATATATATATATACATATATATATATATATATATATATATATATATATATATATATGCATATATCTATACATATATATATATATATATATATATATATATATATATATATGCATATATATATACATACATATATATATATATATATATATATATATATATACATGTATATATACAATATATATATATGTATATATGTATATATACATATATATATATATATATATATATATATATATATATATATATATATATATGTATATATACATATATATATAAATATATATAAATAAATACTGCATATGCTGTATATACAGTATATATATATATATATATATATATATATATATATATATATATATATATATATGTATATATATATTGAATTCCCTCTACCTAAGAAATAAATCATCAAGAGAAACGAGCTGATTTTTTTTTAGTTGCACTTACCTTACTTTATTGCACATGATAACCGATTAACAACATTTTTAACAAAGGACTTTTTATGATATTATCACAACACAGGTGACTTTCTATGCTTTCCGCCACAAATAGTGTATGACTTCAAATTAGCTCTGGCTCGATAATATAGACACAAGTAGAAATTCGTTTTAGGAGAGTGGCTTTGGATAAGGGTGAATATAAAAAGCGAATAAATTGAAAACTCTTATCCATTGAAGGGAATAAAGAATTTATTTAGATCTTGACTCTACTCTATATATTCATGACAATATCAACTTTGTAATTAGAATGGTTTTGATGCTAATGCTCGTGACTATCATAAATTTACAATCAAATGTTAGATTACAAATAGTTTACTGGTTTAGAGCGGGAGGACCGTCATAGGAAACCTTGTAAAACCCAAAATAACTTAATAAAGAATGAAAACTGAAAATACAGGTGATGACAAATAGAATAGTTTTCCACCCATATGTCAAGTTTTACAGTCAAACTTTTTTCGTGAAATCCGAAAGTTTTACAATCAAATATTTTTTGTTAAATCCCCTAGTTCTACCATGAAACATTTTTCTTAAAATTCCAAAGTTTTACAGTCAAAATTCTTATGTGAAATCCCCAAGTTTCACAGTCAAACTTTTTCTTGTGAAATCCCCAAGTTCTACAGTTAAACTTTTTCCCAGAAATCCCCAAGTTTCACAGTTAAACATTCCGTGAAATCCTAAAGTTTTACAGTGAATTTTTTGCGAAATCCCCAAATTTTACAGTCAAAGAATTTTTTCGTGAAATCCCAAGTTATAGTCATTTTTTTTTCTTGAAATTCACAAGTTTTACAGTAACACGTTTTCTCTGTGAAATCCCCAAGCTTTACAGTCAAACTTTTTTCGTGAGAACCCAAAGTTTTGCAGTCAAACCTTTTCTGTGAACTCCCCAAGTTTTACCATTAAACTTTTTTTTCCTGTAAGCCCAAGTTTGACAGTCAAACATTTTTTTGTGAAAAGCCTAAGTTTTACATTATCTTTTTTTCGTGAAATCCCAAAATCTTAGTTAAAATTTTTCGTAAATCCCAAGTTTTACATTCAAACTTTTTTTTTTTGTGAAATCCTTGAGTTTTATAGTCAAACTTTTCCTGTGAGATCCCCATGTTTTACAGTAAGACTTTTTTTTTTTTCGTGAAATCCCCAATTTTTACAGTAAAATTATATTTTGTTGAAATCCCCAAAGTTTTGCAGCCTAACGCTTTTGTGAAATCCCAAATTTTTACAAACTGTTTTCGTGAAAGCACCAAGTTCTACAGTCAAACTAATTTTTTGTGAATTCCCAAGTTTTAGTCAATTTTTTAATGAAATCCCCAAGTTTTATGGGGAAACATTTTTTGTGAAACCCCCAAGTTTTTGTAAATTTTTTTGTGAAATCCAAAAGTTTTACAGTCAAACTCCTCAAGTTTCATGATCAAATTCTCTTCGTGAAAGTCCAAAGTTTTAAAGCTAAACTTTTTTTCATGAAATCCGCAAGTTGTACAGTTAAACGTTTTTCGTGAAACCGCAGTTTTACAGTCAAATTTTTTTTCGTAAAATCCCCTTACAGTCAATTATTTTTCCATGAAATCTCCAAGGGTTATAGTCTATTTTCTTTTTGTGTGTGTGTGAAATCCCAGAGTTTTATAGTCAAACTTTTTTTGTGAAATCCCTAAGTTTTATAGTCAATCTTTTTTTTTGGGGGAAATCTCCATGTTTTATAGTCAATCTTTCTTTCAGGGAATCCCCAAGCTTTACAGCCAAACTCTTATCCTGAAATCCCCAACCTTTATAGTCAAACTTTTTTTTCTCTAAATCCCCAGGTTTTACAGTAAATATTTTTTCAGTGAAATCCCCAAGTATTACAGTCAATTTTCTTTTCATGAGAGCACCAAGTTTTATAGTCAAACTTTTTTTTTTTTGGGGGGGGGGTTAAATTCCCAAATTTTACAGTCAAACGTTTTGGGGGAAATCCCCGTTTTACAGTCAAACTTTTCTTGAAATCCCCAACTTTTACAGTCAAACTTTTATCATAAAATCCCCATGTTTTATAGTTAAACTTTTTTTTTCGTGAAATCCCTAGATTTAACAGTCGAACACTTTCGTGATATCCCCAAGTAAAAAGAAAAAAAAAAAAAAATTCCGTGAAATCTCCAAGTTCTAGCCAAACTCTTTTGGGGAAATCACAAAGTTTTACAGTCAAACTTTTTTCCTGAAATCCCCAACGTTTACACTCAAACTTTTTTGTTGAAATCACCAAGTCTTACAGTCAAACTTTTTATGTGAAATCCTCAAGTTTCACAGTCAAACCTGTTTCCTAAAATCCTCAAGTTTTATTGTGAAATATTTTTAATGAAATCCACAAATTTTACAGTAAAACGTTTTTCGCAAAATCCCCAAGTTATGCAGTCAAACTTTTTTCGTTAAATCATTAAGTTTTACAGTCAAGCCTTTTTTTCATTTTTTTTTTTTAAAGGTGGGCAGGGTTTCGACCCCATGCGACCTACCACCAGGATCTGCTATTGTGCAAAAAAAAAGAAAATTTCACTTGAGGGTACTTAGAAACATCACCTATTTTTGCAGAATTAAAAAGAAAAATCTAATCTTTAAAACTTAAATATTTCTCAAAAATTAAACTTCAAGGTATCGAAAATCTACCCTATCACGATCATATTATTTCTCGTCTTTCTAATAGTATATTTACTTTTAGAACAAAATAAAAACATAATAAAGATGAATGAAAGTATATGAGGATAAGTATGTTTCTGAGTTTTGAGCGTCTAAAGATATTTAATCCAATCTAAGTTTTATTCTTCGAAAAGTTAAAGTGATAACACCAAAATTACACCCACGTGTGGTTCAATTAAACCTGGGTTAGATATTCCATAGGGTCAGTTGATGATTCATGCATTATGGGTCCAGCCCACCAACCCCCCCCCCCCCCCCCCTCTCCTCCATTAGTGGTAAATCGTGGTACGAGTGAATCAGCTGATATTCTGCCCTGTATGACATGACCCGTTATTGGATTTCTTTTCTTCCTTTTCAAGCTAAATGGGGACGTCTTCTGTTACTTGGTGTTTATTGCTATTGTCATGTTTATTGGAATAAAAACACAAAAAAAGTGCAGAACAGAAATACTACTTTCAAGTATTTATTGGACAACTCACTCAGAAATGAGCTCCTGTTACAGCAAGAGGAAAAATAAGATATTTTAAGACTCATATTCTAGCTGTTAGCCAGAAATAATATTCTTGAAATTCTTCGCTTCAGAATAAAATGAAATAATGGCTTTGCCAATCACAAGTCTCATTTATCATGATTTAGGGTTCACCACCTCCATCATTAGGCCAACACCTGTGACTTTGCACAAGAAAAATGATGAACTTGAAATGTAATTACACGCTGAAGGAAAGACCCATATTATAGCTGTTAGCCAGAAATATGTGAGTGATCTAAAGAAATCCCCAATCTAATATTTTCGGTCATTTTTCTACCATTTTTGGCTGCAGATATAATCGAAATTCCATAATAGAACAATTATAACAAAATGTTGGCTCTCACTGCTCCGTAATTACTAGGCACAACTGTACTTGATTTTACTCTTTAAGTTCCATTGGCCTATATCATCCTTTTCTCATAACATAATAATAATAATAATAATAATAATAATAATAATAATAATAATAATAATAATAATAATAATAATAATAACTATTATTGTACGAAGCTCCATCCTAGAGAATTATTCTATAAAGCAAAATCTGATAATGTAATAAACTGGAATATTAGCAAAAAGCCCCTTCGCAATAATCGCTTTGAATCTTTTGTGCTAAAAGTCTAAACGCAATGAGAAGAATACCGATGTCTCAATCACTAGCTGCCATATCATGCATTAGCTTATAATTATGTACACGTCATTCATTATTGATTCGCTTCACTGGAATAATTCTTTCGATGGATTTTTCCCTTTATTTTTCAAAGCATAATTAAACTTGCACAGGTGTAAAAAGAAATGGGATGGGATTCAATTAAATGTACCAGACATGAATCATTGATTCTTTAACAAGTGCGAAATGTGGTAATCATTAAACGGGCCAAATTACTTGCCACAGCCCCTCTAGTTCACTGAGGTTTGCGTCATACTTGAATTGTACTGCTTATATGATTATCACAATGAAAAAGGTTACACATTCTTCTTATGGACAATTTTAAGAGGTAATCTTCTAAAGGAACGAAGATTTTCTTTGGTTGATGTTGCAATTAAGGCTTAAATAGAGATCATGAGAAATAAAACTCAGCTGCTAATTTTCAAAACCACGTTCGGTCTCGGACAATCACTCATGACTTCTTTGTCTTTTGGTTTTACGCATTTCCATTTGAGGGTCGTTGTTTCCTTTCAACCTTTTGACGCTCATTGTCTCCCTGGAAAAGGAACTGTGTAGAAATCTTATATATCTCTCATACATCTCTGCTGGCAACGACCAACGAATAACACTGAATAAGGATATAACTTTGGGTATGACTTGATGTTTCAGATGAAAGTGACTCCTCGGGTGTGTATAGAAATCGTTCTAAGAAAAAAAAAATTATCGAATGCTTTAAGATTCATTTCGTCAAGATTGGATGTTGCTAGAGTCAATGTAAATGTGTAGAATAATGTAAACAAGTAGATAATAGTTATTAATTTCATGTTCTTGCATACACTTGATATAATTTTTAATCACGAGCATAGTATTAAAGTTAAATATAAATTTGGGTATTCAGAAAAGTATTTTAAGATTCTGATAAATTACTCTCTAAAACTTAAAGAAGGCTTAGCTATACTTGACAATAATAAATCTAACGCGGAGGTTTTTAATTCAGAAATTGTTTTAAATGGTTTTGTAATAAGTGCTATATTTAGAGTGTCAACTGCTAAGTCTCAAATATTGAATGTGTATGCTCCTTCAGGCAATAATAAAAAACGAGAGAGAGAGAGAGAGAGAGAGAGAGAGAGAGAGAGAGAGAGAGAGAGAGAGAGAGAGAGAGAGAGAGAGAGAGAGAGAGCAATTGTTTAGTAGTGACATTTTATATTTCTTAAGAAATGACATGAGCAATATAATAATGGGAGGGGACTGGTATTGCATGAGAGATTGTTCGAGTTCAGAAAATGAACTGCAGTCAAAATCATTTTTGGATCAAAGGAATAGTCTGAAATTGAGAGATGCTTGGTTCATTATGAATCACCAGATGGAGTATACTTTTCTGAGAGAGAATTGTGGTTTCAGACTGGACAGATTTTATGTTAAAGATTGCCAAGATAGATAATGTCTCTAACATTCGACGCTTCTTTAGGATTGGTCAAATCACTATGTTATAAAATTATCTTTAGAATTAGAAAATACTGCAACAATAAGAAAAGGATATTGAAAATTTAATTGTAGTAAACTTGATAATTATATTACTACTAACAATTTTAATATATGTTGGACATTTATTCAGAGCAAAATATGTAACTCACAATATAATTCATTGGTGGAAATTAGCGAAAAATTAACTCAAGAATTTCATCAAATGCTCAAAACAGGTAAATGTCTGGTGAGCTAATCTCTCTTGAGGAGTGGGAAGAGCATGCCCAAACCATCTCCATCTACCCCTCGACATGATCTCATTCACATATGGCACTTGAGTAATGTTTCTTATGGTTTCATTTCTAACACTGTTGTGCCATTTAACTCCCAATATTCTTCTGAGGGCTTTGTTCTCAAATCTATTAAATCTCTTGGAAATTGTCTCATTGTTATATCATGACTCATGTCCATACAGTAACACTGATCTCACTAAAATGATATATATCCTGATATTTATATGTGATTTCAGGGGATTTAATTTCCAAATTTTACTTAACCTACCCATTGTCTGATTTGCATTTTTCAATCTTTCGTTAAATCCCAATTTTAAAGACGCTGCATTACAGATTATAGTTCCTAGATATTTAAATGATTCTACCTCATTAATTCTTTCTCCTTCCTATGATATTTCATCTTCCATTGCATATTCCGTTCTCATCATCTCTGTCTTTCTTCTTTCTATCTTGAACCTAACGTCATGTGATATTTCATGCATTCTGGTAAGCAAGCATTGCAAATCCTGTGGTGTTCTGCTAACGAGTACAGCGTCATCAACATACTCTAGGTCAGCTAATTTTCTATTATCAACCCAGTCCAATCCCTCACCACATCAACTGTTCTACGCATTACAAAATCCATGACGAGAATAAAGAACACAAGTAACAACACATTCCCTTGCAGTACTCTGCTGTTCACTGGAAATTCATTTGGTAGGACTCCATTAACATTGTACTTGCTATGCTCATGAACAGACTTAATCAAATTTACATATTTAAGAAGAATTCAATAACAACACAAGACTCTCCGCAAGATTGGCCAGTGTACAATATCTAAGTAGTCTACAAATATTCTATATTCTACAGTTGTACCACGTCTCAAAATAAAAATTTTTGTCACTACAACCTCTACCTTTTCTGGATCCTGCTTGTTTATCTCTCAGCTTTTCATCACTCTTTCTCTTTAGTCTCTTTAGAATAAGAATACTATATATTTTCATGACAACTGATGTAAGTGTGATGACTCTGTAATTACTGCAATCAGTCAGGTCTTCTATTTTCACTAGAACTCCTGATTCCCATACATCAGGTTTTGCTTCTTCATGCCACATTCAGCTAAATAATCTTGTAAGTATTCTGGGGGTTACTTCATTTTAGCCAGTATCATCTCAGCAGTTATTAGATCGTATCCAGGGACTTTTCATCTCGATGAGTTTTTTAATGATAGGTTCGACTTCAAACACACTGAATTCATTCATGGACACATCAAGCTCTTCATCAGGGTCATGTATATCAATCAAATTATTCCCTTCATACCTCCTATAAATGACCACACTAAAGTGTTCCATCCAACGTTGCCTTTCTTCATCTTCTGTTGTCATAACAGACCCATCTCTCTTTTTTTATGGGTATATGTTTCTTCTTCTTTGCACCAGTAGAGATTTCATTAATAATTATATGAGCTATTCTTACACAATAGCCATTCCCTGAATTCATAGCTTTGTTAACTGCACATGCTTTCCTGTCTAATTACTCTCTCCAGTCATCCCTGGCTTTTCTTTTGACTTCATTATCATTACTGGAATACTTAGCATGTTCTACCTTGTAATTTTCATTACTTCCTCGAAAACTTTCAACAGTCAAATTCTGTCTTTGTCGCCTTTTTATAGTATCCAAAGTATCAAGTATCATATATGCCTTTCTTATTGTAATTACATGTCCCAAGACTTCATTACCAACTGACTGATATACGTTTTTAACATCACACCATTCTTCATCAATTGTCTCCTCTTCAAAGTCTCTAAGACAACAAATCAATTCCTTCATTCAATTGCAAGGATTTCTCTGTGCTTATCTTCTAGAAGCTTAGTTTGATCAAACCTATGTATTCTATCTATATTTCTGTTGGGCGCTTTCAGTTTTAATTTTAGTGTGGCAATAAGGTGTTAGTGATCACTACCAATATCTGCACCTCTATAGCTTCTTAAATTTCTCAAAGTCCTCCTTCTCTGTTTATTAATGGCAATGTGATCTATTTGATTAACGTAATTGCCATGTGGTGAAGTCCATGAAAATTTGTGAATGTCCTTGTGCTGGAAAAGAGTATACCTCTAATGAAAAGATTGTTTGTTGAACAGAAACTTATAAAATGTGCTCCATTTTCATCTGCAACTTCACCAAGACCCTCAACAACCATCAGATTTTCTATACCTTGATTATTCCTTCCAACCTTAGCACTGAAGTAACCAATAACAATTTTCATATCTCTCTCTGGGATCTCATCTATTACACTCTGCAGTTCTTCATAGTATTCATCTTTCCTTTCTTCAGGGGAATCATTTGCTGGTGCATAACAAACAATAATACTCATATTGCACACCTTGATTTAAACTTTGCAAGTAACAATTTACTATTTACAGCTCTCCATTCAGTTGAAGCCTTTTTTCTGCTCTTGGTGTCATAATCATCTCTACCCCTTCTCTTCTAACTCCTGCTCTTCCTGAAGATTGCCTTGGTCTAAGGTTTCCTTACCAATCCCCCTATAATATTTTTTACTTAGGGCCAAGATATCCAAATCATACATCTTAAATTCGTCATTCACTAGCTGAAACTTCCCAATCTGATTTATGGTTCTAACATTCCAATTACCAATTTTCAATTTTTCTTTAGTATCTATAAACCTGGAGATTCTTAGTATCATGCTACACCCGGGACTGGGGGCCATTCTTTTATCTAAGCTTTCTATTGACTGATTAAATCCATAGAGGATTCATTAGCTAGATTGTTAAAAAATCATAGCCAATTCCTTGTGATGTGCAGTGCCTATCTAACTAAGGGAAGTCCTTACTAATTCAGTAAGATCATCCGCCAGGCATCAGCAGAAGCTGAAGAGACAACTTGTTTCTCGCCTTTAACCCAATCCGTCAACCTGCTGCCAGTGACTTTTTCCCGATTTAAGGGAGCATTTCCTCCACACCCAAAGTTCTCGTAACTCCTCCAGGTTGCTCATCCGCTTATATAACCGATGGCAAACATGGATTTCTAAGATATATCATCATCATCATCTGTTACTAGTCCACTGCAGAACAAAGGCCTCAGACATGTCCTTCCACTTGCGTCTGTTTATGGTCTCTCTGTGGCAGTCCACGCCCGCAAACTTCCTTAGTTCGTCGATACATCTTCTTCTCTTGCTTCCTCTGCTTCTTTTACAATATTTAGGGGCACATTCTATCCTAAATCATTTACAGCATACCTTTAAGTTTCAAAAAATTTAGATTGGGAAAATATAGAAATTGATATTGATGGAATACCTTAACAACTTGAGATATGCAGATGGCACAGTTCTGTTTATTGAATCATGGGAGAAATTGCAAAAGATGATAGAAATTTTTAATACGGAAGGCAGAATCATAGTGATAGTGAAGAACGTAAAGGTATTAAGCATAATAAGGATGAACATGGCCGTGAGAGGAAGGATGGGAGAAAAGATAAAAGCGATGTGAAGAATGAAGAGAAAAAGGGTAATGATAAGAGTGAAGACGATCATGAATGAATGAAAGTGGTAAGTAAGAAGAAGAGTACGAACAGTAAGATTTGAAATTAGAATTTATGTGTAGTGATAGATTCGATGTATCCGGATGAAAAAGGAAACAAGAAGGAACTTAGCAGTGAAGACAATAGTGAGGTAGTAGGTTGGTCAGGGCACCAGTTACTCTTTGAGATACTACCACCAGAGAGTTATTGGTTCCTTTCACTAGCCAGACAGCACTGTATTTGATCCTTCTCTCTGGTTATGGCTCATTTTCCTTTTGCTACACATACACCAAATAGTCTGATATATTCTTTACATATTCTCCTCTATCCTCATATACCTGACAACACCAATATTACCAGACAATTCTTCTTTGCTCAAGAGGTTAATTATTGCACTTGTAATTGTTCAGTGTCTACTTTCCTCTTGCTAAGGGTAGAAAAGATTCTTAAACTATGGTAAGCAGCTCTTCTAGGAGGACACTCAAAAATTGAACCATTGTTCTCTAGTCTTGGGTAGTGTCATAGCCTCTGTACCATGGTCTTCCATTGCCTTGGAGTAGAGTTCTCTCTTGTTTGAGGATACACTTGGGCACATTATTCTATCTTATTTCTTTTCCTCTGGTTTTTCTTTAAAGTTTTTATAGAATATGTATGAAAAGTTTATTCTAATGTTGTTGTTCTTAAAATGTTTAAATTGCTCATTACTTCTATCTTAGTTCATTTATTTCCTTATTTTCTTTCCTCCCTGGACTATTTTTTCCTGTTGGAGCCAGTGGGCTTATCATCATCATCTCCTCCTACGCCTAGTGACGCAAAATGCCTCGGTTAGATTTCGCCATTCGTCTCTTATCTTGAGCTTTCAATTCAATACTTCTCCATTCATCATCTACTTTGCGCTTCATAGTACTCAGACACGTAGGCCTTGGTTTTCCAACTCTTCTAATGCCTTGTGGAGCCCAGCTGAATGTTTAGTGACCTAATCTCTCTTGGGGAGTGCAAAGAGCATGGCCAAAGCATCTCCATCTACCCTTCATCAT
>NC_090746.1:14688800-14691300 GCF_036898095.1 Palaemon carinicauda
CATAACGCGTCGTCCCCCAATTTCTGGTGCCTACAACTTCAAACCGTAAAAATTCAACGCTAGGCCTATGTCCATTCTATTTTCTTTAAATAGCATGTATTTATATTCGAAACTCGATTTTAATCAACTAAATATTCATAAATGAAAAATTGTCTAAAGGAATGAATATCCATTAATGCAGAGTTTGATGAAAAGTTTTATATATCTCATTTATCAGTAATGTTGGATGTATTGCTTAACTCCTAACTGTTACGGGACTAGCAGTCAAATGTCTTCTAGTTGACAGGTCACAGTAGCCTTGATAAGAATTTCCACTTTTATGTTATTATTATCATCATCATCATTATTATTATTATTAAAAGCCAAGCTACAACCCTAGTTGGAAAAGCAAGATGATATAAGCCCAAGAACTCCAACAGGGAAAAATAGCCCAGTGAGGAAAGGAAATCGATAAGCTACAAGAGATGTAATAAATAATCAAAATAAAATATTTTTAGGACAGTTACAACATTAAACTAGATCTTTTATATATAAACTATAAATACTTCAAAACAAACAAGAGTATGAGACTAAGTGTACTCTCAAGCAAGAGAACTCTAATATTTTTTTTTTTTTGTTAACAGCTACCATCGCCATTCTAAAAATGGGAAAAACATCTAGAGAAATAAACTTAAAACACGTTATATTCAAAGGGAAATTTACTGTTAAACTTCGGTGAAATCATAATCATATTCAGGTTCAGGACTATGATTAATGACTGCACTTATTGTCTTACTATTATTACTTGAGGTTTTAATTATGATAAACATAATCAATACTTATTCACACCAAACGTAACAACACCTGAATTCCACTGTACAGTATCGGACCTAAGAAATATTATAATGTTACAGCATTTACAGTACACCAGATCCTGCAATTACTGGTGGAGTTTTTTTGGTGAGAATCCTTTAAGCGGCCCACACACGCTCAAATTTTTGGTCAAATTTTTTTAAGTCAAATTGTTTGACGGTTTGACGTTCGCCCTACACGCTCAAACTTCTCATCAAATTTTCATTTTGCTCCCGAGTGACATCATGGATGCATATACAGCCAAGGTCTATAGACCTTGTATACAGCGTTCGCTCTTGGCTTAGCGTTGAAGAGCGCACAGAAACGAAAGAGACGAAAGTGGGCCCAGCAATGGTATTTGTGTCGTGAACGATTTGGTCATGCTCCTTTATTAAATGAACCGAGAGAAAGAGAGAGAGAGAGAGAGAGAGAGAGAGAGAACGTTGCCTGCCGAGTTGAGTGTACACGGATATCTAGGCTATATCATCCTCCACATGGCTCCCTTCCTTTCCATCTCCCCCCCCACCCCCCCCCCCCCCCCCCCTCTCTCTCTCTCTCTCTCTCTCTCTCTCTCTCTCTCTCTCTCTCTCTCTCTCTCTCTCTCTCTCTCTCTCTCTCTCTCTCTCTTTTATATAGGCTTCTGAATAGTCTGTCTGTCTGTCACATTATGCGTTTTTTGACGAACGGCGAAAGCGGATGCATCGTCTTTGATGGTGATAGCTGAGACCAACTAATGATTTTAGGATTTTTTTGTAGGATGGGCAGCATAGCCCAACCTCATATAAATCGAAAAATCATTCATTTGTTTGCTCTATCACCATCAAAGACGATGCATCCATTTTTGCCGTCTGACAAAAGCCCATAGTGTGACATCGGCCTAACGGTATTTTACTTCTCTATGCAAATAGACATGAATAACTATGAAATTTGTATAAATACCTTATTACGTTGGATTAGCTATGCAACAATCACTGAATGCAACTAAATAAAGTATGCTTAATAATTTCACAAAATCCCATAGTGTGACATCGGCCTAACGGTATTTTGCTTTTAGATGCAAATATACATGAATAACGATGAAATTTGTATAAATACCTAATTACTGTATGTTGGATAAGCTATGCAACAGTCATTGAATGCAACTAAATAAATTATGCTTAATAATTTCACTTACCTCTTCAGTCGATTGTATTGTGCTTCGTGAAGAAGCCGTTGTTTCATGGTCACTCAGGAACCAAAGAGCATCAAAACACCATACTGACGGCTCATAAATTTCATCTGCTCCTGCTCCAGATATGCTTCAGTCTTTTATTTTTTTTAATTCTCTTCGGAAGCTCGTCCGCAGTGAGTTATTTTCTTCTTCAGCTCCTCCTTCATCCCTTCCGGATAATAATCACGGAATTTCTGCAGAAGAGTCTCATATGCCATATCATTTTTATTTCTGTCACTATAACAGTCACTTTTAATGTTCCAAAGTTGTGGTAAACTTCTATAAACATCAATAAGCTCAAGAAGAAATTTCTTTTCATGTTTTGTTGGAGCCATGATGACGATGAGCCGCGCACGTCCTCCTCACATTATGTCTAATCACTAACTAATTTCCGCAAATTATTGCTAGGTACCACGCACGCACAAATTATTTGACGTTGGCTCAAACTATATCTACTGA
>NC_090746.1:14701300-14726300 GCF_036898095.1 Palaemon carinicauda
CTTTTAAATTATAAGAATACTTGGTAAGAGAAACTGGTAATTTAGAGGAGGAGTGGAAGTTAGCCAAAGAAAATTTTGTTGGTATTGCAAGTGATGTATGTGGCAAGAAGGTTGTTGGAGGCAGCATGAGGAAGGGCAGTGAATGGTGGAATGAAGGAGTGAAGGTAAAAGTGGAAGAGAAAAAGAGGTCTTTTGAAGAATGGCTGCAGAGTAATAGTATAGAGAAGTATGAAAAATATAGAGAGAAAAATGTGGAAGTAAAGCGCAAGATACGTGAGGCAAAGAGGGCAGCTGACCTGAGGTGGGGTCAGGGACTGGGTCAGTCATATGAAGAGAATAAGAAGAAGTTTTGGAAAGAAGTGAAGAGAGTAAGGAAGGCTGGCGCAAGAATTGAAGAGACAGTGAAAGATGGAAATGGAAGGTTGTTAAAAGGAGAGGAGGCAAGGAAAAGGTGGGCGGAATATTTTGAAAGTTTGCTGAATGTTGAGGATAATAGGGAGGCAGATATAATTGCTGTTCCAGGTGTTGAGGTGCCAGTGATGGGAGATGAGAATGAGAGAGAGATTACAATAGAGGAAGTGAGGAGAGCACTAGATGAAATGAGAGTAGGAAAAGCATCTGGTATGGATGGTGTGAAAGCTGAGATGTTGAAGGAAGGGGGTGTGACTGTACTTGAATGGTTGGTGAGATTGTTTAATATGTGTTTTGTGTTGTCAATGGTACCAGTAGATTGGGTTTGTGCATGTATTGTACCACTATATAAGGGTAAGGGAGATGTGCATGAGTGTTGTAATTCAAGAGGTATTAGTTTGTTGAGTGTAGTTGGAAAAGTGTATGGTAGAGTAATGATTAATAGGATTAAGGATAAAACAGAGAATGCAATCTTGGAAGTACAGGGTGGTTTTAGAAGAGGTAGGGGTTGTATGAATCAGATTTTTACAGTTAGGCAGATATGCGAGAAATATTTAGCAAAAGGTAAGGAGGTGTATGTTGCGTTTATGGATCTGGAGAAAGCATATGATAGAGTTGATAGGGAAGCAATGTGGAATGTGATGAGGTTATATGGAGTTGGTGGAAGGTTGTTGCAAGCAGTGAAAAGTTTCTACAAAGGTAGTAAAGCATGTGTTAGAATAGGAAATGAAGTGAGCGATTGGTTTCCGGTGAGAGTGGGGCTGAGACAGGGATGTGTGATGTCGCCGTGGTTGTTTAACTTGTATGTTGATGGAGTGGTGAGAGAGGTGAATGCTCGAGTGCTTGGACGAGGATTAAAACTGGTAGGCGAGAATGATCATGAATGGGAGGTAAATCAGTTGTTGTTTGCGTATGATACTGTACTGGTAGCAGACACAGAAGAGAAGCTTGACCGACTAGTGACAGAATTTGGAAGGGTGTGTGAGAGAAGGAAGTTGAGAGTTAATGTGGGTAAGAGTAAGGTTATGAGATGTGCGAGAAGGGAAGGTGGTGCAAGGTTGAATGTCATGTTGAATGGAGAGTTACTTGAGGAGGTGGATCAGTTTAAGTACTTGGGGTCTGTTGTTGCAGCAAATGGTGGAGTGGAAGCAGATGTACGTCAGAGAGTGAATGAAGGTTGCAAAGTGTTGGGGGCAGTTGAGGGAGTAGTAAAAATTAGAGGGTTGGGCATGAATGTAAAGAGAGTTCTATATGAGAAAGTGATTGTACCAACTGTGATGTATGGATCGGAGTTGTGGGGAATGAAAGTGATGGAGAGACAGAAATTGAATGTGTTTGAGATGAAGTGTCTAAGGAGTATGACTGGTGTATCTCGAGTAGATAGGGTTAGGAACGAAGTGGTGAGGGTGAGAACGGGTGTAAGAAATGAGTTAGCAGCTAGAGTGGATATGAATTTGTTGAGGTGGTTTGGCCATGTTGAGAGAATGGAAAATGGCTGTCTGCTAAATAAGGTGATGAATGCAAGAGTTGATGGGAGAAGTACAAGAGGAAGGCCAAGGTTTGGGTGGATGGATGGTGTGAAGAAAGCTCTGGGTGATAGGAGGATAGATGTGAGAGAGGCAAGAGAGCGTGCTAGAAATAGGAATGAATGGCGAGCGATTGTGACGCAGTTCCGGTAGGCCCTGCTCTTTCCTCCAGTGCCTTAGATGACCGCGGAGGTAGCAGCAGTAGGGGATTCAGCATTATGAAGCTTCATCTGTGGTGAATAATGTGGGAGGTTGGGCTGTGGCACCCTAGCAGTACCAGCTGAACTCGGCTGAGTCCCTGGTTAGGCTGGAGGAACGTAGAGAGTAGAGGTCCCCTTTTTGTTTTGTTTCTTTGTTGATGTCGGCTACCCCCCAAAATTGGGGGAAGTGCCTTTGGTAGATGTATGTACTTGGTACAAATCTAATCCGCCAAAATCATGCTTAAAATAAGCTCCTATTAATTTCAAGTCATGTTGCTTAAACAGATTTCTATTTCTCCTCAAACAGATTTGTGTTTCCATTGAACGTTTTGTCGATAAGGCCGATGAATAAAAATTCATTTTTCATATTCGTACATTATGCATGATGCTCATTTTCATATACCAACAAGCAATTCACCAAGTTAGGATTTTGAAGGCAAATGTTCTGTAATGGTTATCAATAAATATACTGTATATTTAGAATAATTCTCATTTCCATATTGCGTAAAAATAAAATTGAGTCACTTTCTATTGTTGTACTATCTATCCTTTAAGATTGCATATCTAAAAGAGCATCTATTTCTAGGACTAAAATAAAGATATACACATATAAACCCACATTTTGTACTGGGTCCTGTTCTGTCTGAGTCCCAACACTAAAATCACAGCCATTTACGCTTCCAGCAAAAAAAAAAAAAAAAAAAAAAAAAAAAAAAAAACTGTCGAATCAAAATGAAATTTCTAGGTTCCATCCAGGATAGAAGTTCCTGCGCTAGAAGTAATATGGGCATTGATTAAGCACTGTTCTGTTTTGTCATACAGTATTAGACATCGCTTTGAAGGTTTCCGAGTAGGACCTGCTTGTAGTGCCTATCAATATGAGTCTTCCTTCAATAAATAGTTCGAGTGGATTTCATCTCGGTGTCATACATGAATATCTTTTTACTTTGTCAATTTTTAAACCAGGCGTTGATTTATTGGTGATGGGAAATCATTGTCAGTTGTCCTACTGAGTGGCGGCAGTGGTAAATTTGCACTAAATCTAATCCTTTAGAGCCAATGAAGCATGTTCTAACACTAATAGTTTTTTTCTTTAAATCTAAATAGTGCAGGATTATACAGGTTGCTGTATTTTCCAGTTTGTTCTAGGCCACTTGCTTATCAATCTCTGTAATTTTATTTAGTGGGCAAAGCGATTACGTGGAAATCTAAAAGAGCAGAAATCATGGCTGCAGACATCAAGAGATATTTCTCCTAATCTGCAGAAAAAAAGAATGGACCACTTACGGGCTGCTAGTAATTGGCAAGAGCCCGTGGTCCCCTTCTAAGGAGGCCAATCTAAATCCATCCATCCAATCCTTTGAAACTAATGAAGCGTATTCTGACATAAACGATTGCTTCTTTACATCTAAATGTTGCAGTATTACACAGGTTACTGTATTTTCCACTTTGTTCTGGGTTACTTTCATATAAATCTCTGGACTTTAATTTAGTGGGCAAAGCGATTACCTGGAAATCTAAAAAAAGAAAAAATCATGGATGCATACAACAGATCCTTCTCCTAACCTGCACTATTAGAAAAAATACGTAATTTTTATCGGAAATTCTCCGTAAAAATATACAGTTCTCAACCGTATTTCTGTAAAATTCTGGCGACCGTAATTTTATAATATTTTGTTATCATCTTTTACGGGTTGGCGATCGTAATATCACTCTTTTACGTCAATATAACCGTTTTTAAAACGGTAAAAATCATAGAATGAATGTTGCCGGATTTTTACCGTTTTTTTTTTTTTTTTTTTTTTTGTAACGCATATTTTCAACAGTGTGGGAATAAAAGAAAAGACCACGCATCCAAACTACTGGGCAAAAGTGTCTTCTCTAATCGGTACCTATGACAAAAGATTCCAGAGGTGACAAATAAACATGCTTATGCAGACGGCTATTATAAAGAAACCCTGTTGCAAAAACATCCCTAGATGAATTTATCCTAAATAATAATAGTTATGTTCATCACCACCATCATCATATCTCTCTCTCTCTCTCTCTCTCTCTCTCTCTCTCTCTCTCTCTCTCTCTCTCTCTCTCTCTCTCTCTCTATGGGAGTGTGTATTTACGAAAAAAAGTTAAGATTATCCTTCGATGGTTGCATTTGAAAGCAAAAGTCTCTGGAATTTCGGTCTTATTGTGGTGAACTCCGCTTAAGAAATGCTGGAGGCTTTGAGGGTCTATCTGGAAACCATTTGGAGACAGCAGAAAACGTTTTCTTAAAACTCCATCTTGGAATGGAGTATAGAAAAATATATGCATACTTGGTTATGACGGTCGTATATAGTTAATATAGAAGTGATTTTTATGTATGAATTGATCACATAGTTTCATGTATGAAAATATACATACAGGTATGTATAGGTGTCATGTACCAAACGGGTTCAAGTTCCTGGAGCAGAAGTTAAAGTTTATCATTTGCCATTATTTTTAATGATTCATTTTCTGCAGAAAATATGGTGCCACCCCCACCCCGCCACAAAAAAAAAAAATAAAAGAAAACAATAGGATTGGATAAAACATGATTCAGGCCAATTTATATATTACTCTTGCTATTTTCATAATTCCAAAGAGCCTTATTCCATGTAAATTGGTACAAGCATTTTTAACCTCTGGTGAAAAAAAAAAAAAAAAAAAAAAAGTAATACAAATTATTTTTTCAGTCACAAACACAAATTCGTTTTGTCTATTAAATGAAGTAATATTAATATGAAGCGTTTAACTTCAAATTGATCATGTATTAACAAGAACATCAATGCAAAAATATACTGTAGTATTTTTTCTGCCAATATCAGCGTCTAAAACACAAGGAAGTTTAATCATGTTTTGAAGAGAAATCAAAGAGGCCTCTTGAATGAACCTCGTCTCTCGCTTTAAGACTCCATTTAAAGCCAAACTCTGGTTCCAAAACAGACCTGCAAATGACATAATTGCAACTATTGTATGCAGTAATGAGAGGAAATATTAGCTCTGGATTAAAAAAAAAAAAAGTCCTAATAAAAATGTGAACATGATGCCAGCCTTTCGACGATTATTTTTTTTTCCTTGTGTCAGAAGGATTTTGGACGAGGAAAGGTAATGTTTTTAGATTACCTAAAGAGGACCAGGATCTGTAGGATAAAGGAGGAAAGAATTTTGGTGAGGGAAACTAAATAGCCTGGAATAGTTACGTGGCGACGATCGGATCAGGAATATATTATCTATTTTGGGAATCTTGAGAGGCATTATATATATATATATATATATATATATATATATATATATATATATATATATATACAGTATGTATATATATACAGTATATATATATATATATATATATATATATATATATATATATACTGTATATATATACATACTGTATATATATATATATATATATATATATATATATATATATATATATATATATATATGCATACTTAGAGAATATATGGACATGTATATTATTTGAACACACACACACACACACACACACACACATATATATATATATATATATATATATATATATATATATATATATATATATATATATATATATATACAGCATATATATGTATATATATATATATATATATATATATATATATATATATATATATATATATATATATATATATACAGCATATATATGTATATATATATATATATATATATATATATATATATATATATGTGTGTGTGTGTGTGTGTGTGTTGAAATGATATACATGTCCATATATTCTTTAAGTATGCATATACTCGTATGTATATATATATATATATATATATATATATATATATATACAGTATGTGTGTGTGTGTGAAAACAATGTATATAGTATATACTGTACATATAAATCTTATATATGTAAGTAAATGCCATAACGGTTATTTCAACAGCTATATTTGTATTTTCATAATCAAAATAACTACAATTTCAACTCCCAAACACACTCTTGGATTTACTGATCCCCACAGCCTTGACAACGGAAACTTGAACATTTTTTTTTTCTATCTTTCGAAGTAAGATTTGAAATATCTCTGTACTGCAGTTATAGAAGTTGCAAGGAGAAAAGGCGAGGAGATATATTCTATAATGTCGAGGGGCGGTATTACAGGCAACCGCAGTACTTGAAAATAAGTTTCCAAAGATTTATATTCATGCTTAAGAAAGCCTAATAAGTTCTAACTCGATAGTTTCTTTCAGTGTCTGCAACCTCACCATCCTTGTCAGCTGAGGAGGAAGAGTTTGGGGAAGCAGCCATTGCCTGGGCCTCGCTAGTCCTATCTTTGGTGGAATTGGGTCTTGGGCGCTGATCATATGTATGTGTATATACTGCAAATGTCCTTGTAAATTCATTCGCTTTCACTCCTAATTGATTAGGCGTATCAGAAAAAATCTAATTCACGTTCTCTCATGAAAGAAACCGAAGAAGATATCTTATTTATTCTCATATTATTCCATTCTCCATAAACAGAACTGAATGATCTTAATCTGTATTTTTTGGAGAAAAAAAAAGAAATCTATATTTTTCAAATAAGAATTCTAGACAAGATGATCTTATAATCCGACAAAGCTTCAAAAAAAAAAAAAAATAAATAAATAAAATAAAAAAACG
The DNA here is from genome assembly GCF_036898095.1 of Palaemon carinicauda. Lineage (NCBI taxonomy): Eukaryota > Metazoa > Arthropoda > Malacostraca > Decapoda > Palaemonidae > Palaemon > Palaemon carinicauda. The sequence goes on from NC_090746.1 coordinate 14,708,090, forward strand.
AAATACGGTGATCCGGAAGGAAGTGCACGAAGCCATTCTGTGACGAAACAAAGGATCAGGCAGACTGCAGCAGGCAGGCAATAGAACGACCTGTACTGAAGGTGCAGGACACGGGCTCTTGCGCCGAGGCAAGCCGTAGAAAACAAAGGATTTCTGGGACTGTCTCATGAGGAAATGAAAAGGTGTAAAGAATGATCTACGACAAAAGAGGAGGAGAAATGAAGAATAAAAGAACATAGATTAAGTCTGTATTGTTATGATGATAATGTTCTTCAGAATAACACGTCATGAAAAAGTTTCTGTGAATAAATATTGGAAAAGCGACTTCAGGAAAGGAGAATTTTCTATTCCAACATATTACAAAAAATGTATCCATTCCAACATATTTAAAAAACGTTCCATTCATACATATAAAAAACGTTTCCATTCCAACATATTGCAAAAAAATGTTTTCATTCCAACGGATTGCAAAAAATATTTCCATTCCAACATATCGCAAAAAAACGTTTCCATTCCAACATATTGCAAAAAACGTTTCCATTCCAACATATTGAAAAGAAAAGTTTCCATTCCAACATATTGCAAAAAAAAGTTTTCATTCCAACGTATTGCAAAAAACAGTTCCATTCCAACATATTGCAAAAAACGTTTCCATTCCAACATATTGAAAAAAAACGTTTCCATTCCAACATATTGCAAAAAAAAGTTTTCATTCCAACGTATTGCAAAAAACAGTTCCATTCCAACATATTGCAAAAAACGTTTCCATTCCAACATATTGAAAAAAAACGTTTCCATTCCAACATATTGCAAAAAAAAATGTTTTCATTCCAACATATTGCAAAAAACCTTTCCATTCCAGCATATTGCAAAAAAAAAACGTTTCCATTTCAACATATTGCAAAAAAAACGTTTCCATTCCAACATATTGCAAAAAAAACGTTTCTATTCCAACATATTGCAAAAAAACATTTCCATTCCAACATATTGCAAAAAAACTTTCCATTCCAACATATTGCCAAAAAAATGTTTCCATTCCAACACATTGCAAAAAAACATTTCCATTCCAACATATTGAAAACACCTTTCCATTCCAACATATTGAAAAAAACGTTTCCATTCCAACATATTGCAAAAAAAACGTTTCCATTCCAACATATTGCATAAAAACGTTTCCATTCCAACATATTGCAAAAAAATTTTTCCATTCCAACATATTGCAAAAAAAAAAAAACATTTCCATTCCAGCATATTGCAAAAAAAAAAAAACGTTTCCATTCCAACATATTGAAGAAAAACGTTTACATTCCAATATATTGCAATGAAAAACGTTTCCATTCAAACATATTGCAAAAAAAATTTCCATTTCACCATATTGCAAAAAAAACGTATCCATTCCTACATATTGCAAAAAAAGTTTCCATTCCAATATGTTGCAAAAAACTTTTTCATTCAAACGTATTGCAATAAACGTCTCCATTCCAGCATATTGCAAAACACGTTTCCATTTCACCATATTGCAAAAACGTTTCCATTCCAATATATTGCAAAAAAAAAAAGTTTCCATTCCAACATATTGCAAAAAAAGTTTTCATTCAAACGTATTGCAAAAACGTTTCCATTCCAACATATTGCAAAAAAAGTTTTCATTCAAACGTATTGCAAAAACGTTTCCATTCCAACATATTGCAAAAAAAATTTCCATTCCAACATATTGCAAAAACCTAGATTTTAGCTGTATCCGTTCTGATCACCAGTTACCACCACTAGACATCGACATTACAAATTAAAATGAAATAATTGCTGTTTTAAATGGCTTACCCAAAACTGTTTAAAGTTGCAAATATCATGTATATATTATTTTCAAAATAAGAAAATATTTATACTTATTGTAAGAAGAATAGAGTATTTATGTAGTTTTAAAAAGACTAACTATCATAGTTTAAAGGTTTAAAGGCCACTCATAAATGGCAGAGTCAAGGGACAGTGGCATTGCCCTTTCAAGCAGGACAATGACCTAGAGACTAACCATATTATATATGATCAGCGCCTAAGCCCCCTCTCCACCCATGCTAGTACCAAGGAGAGCCAGGCAGTGACTGCTGATGACTCAGCAGATAGACCCAAAGGCTCCTCAAAGACCCCATTTTTAGCTCGCAAGGATGGTGAGGATGCAACGACCAAAGAAGCTAACGAGTCTGACTGGGACTCGAACCTCAGTCTGGTAATCACCAGGTAAGGACGCTACCTCCAACCTACCACAACCTGTAATCTAGTATAAACAAATATCTAAGAATTTTGACTCCTAAATTGACTGTGATGTTGAAAATATTTAAAAAACCAATTGTCCAGTTGCCCCCCCCCCCCAAAAAAAAAAAAAAGCTAATTAATTTTCCTTCAAATTGACCTGTGATTTAAGAAAAAAAAAAAAAGCCAGTTGAAATAATGAAAAAAAAAAATTGCTAATAATCAGCAAAATTAACCTAACAAGTTTATATACTGTAAATTAGATATAAAAACTCTGAACTGATCTGATTTGTTAGGATGCTGTTGCTCGTCTTGAAATATTTTATTTCAGTTGTTAATTACTTGTAATTTCCTTTCCTCACTGGGCTAGTTTTCCTGTTGGAACACACGGGCTTATAGCATTCTACTTTTCCAACCAGGGTTGTAGCGTAGCAAGTAAGTAAGTAAGTAAATAAGTAAGTAAGTAAGTAAGTAAGTAAGTAAGTAAGTAATAATAAGAATAATAATATGAGAATACCTTCACCTGAAAGTTAGGGTGGACGCCATATTGGACCAGCTTGCAGCCAATGGCAGCGTCATGTCAACAGCTCTTAAAATTTTTATTTGTTTTACTTTTGATCACAAAATAAAATTGTAAAAAGTTTGCTTTACTTTCTATTGTTTTGGGGTGTTTGAATGTGCGTGGATGTAGTACGATAGAGAGTAAAAGATGTGAGATTGGAAGTATGTTTAGAAGTAGAAGGATGGATGTATTGGCCTTGTGTGAGACAAAGATGAAAGGAAAAGGTGAAGTGATGTTTGGTGAAATGTCTGGTAGAGTGTCTGGGATTGAAAGGGGAAGAGCGAGAGAGGGTGTGGCGTTATTGCTGAGTAAATGGATGACAGGTAAAGTAGTGGAATGGAAGGAGATATCATCTAGGTTAATGTGGGTAAGGGTTAGGTTGGGTAGGGAATGTTGGGCGTTTGTCAGTGCGTATGGGCCAGGTAGTGAGAAAAGTGAAGAAGAGCGGAATGAGTTCTAGAATGAATTAACTAGGTGTGTAGAAGGACTGGGTAGAAGGAATTATGTAGTTGTTATGGGTGACTTAAATGCTAGAGTGGGCGCTGGAGAGGTAGAAGGTGTCATTGGGAAGTATGGCGTACCAGGTGAAAATGAGAGTGGTGAGAGACTGGTAGACATGTGTGTTGAACAAGAGATGGTAATAAGTGCTAGCTTCTTTAAAAAGAAAGATGAAAATAAGTATACTTGGGTAAGAGTGGCAAATGGAAGAGTAGTAGAAAGGGCATTAATGGATTATGTGTTGATAACTAAAAGAATGTTTGGAAGATTGAAAGACGTGCACGTGTTTAGGGGTATGGCTAACGGTATGTCTGATCATTTTTTGGTGGAAGGAAAATTAGTTGTAGCAAAAGAGTGGGGGAATAGAGTAGGTGGATGTAAAAGGGAGGTAGTGAGGATTGAAGAGCTAAATAAACCGGGGGTAAAAAGTAAATATCAGGAAAGGTTGAAAATGGCATATGACGAGGTGAGAGTAAGAGAAACTGGTAATGTAGAGGAGGAGTGGAAGTTAGTAAAAGAAAATTTTGTTGGGATTGCAAGTGATGTATGTAGCAAGAAGGTTGTTGGAGGCAGCATGAGGAAGGGCAGTGAATGGTGGAATGAAGGAGTGAAGGTAAAAGTGGAAGAGAAAAAGAGGGCTTTTGAAGAATGGCTGCAGAGTAATAGTATAGAGAAGTATGAAAAATATAGAGAGAAAAATGTGGAAGTAAAGCGCAAGGTACGTGAGGCAAAGAGGGCAGCTGACCTGAGGTGGGGTCAGGGATTGGGTCAGTCATATGAAGAGAATAAGAAGAAGTTTTGGAAAGAAGTGAAGAGAGTAAGGAAGGCTGGTGCAAGAATTGAAGAGGCAGTGAAAGATGGAAATGGAAGGTTGTTAAAAGGAGAGGAGGCAAGGAAAAGGTGGGCGGAATATTTTGAAAGTTTGCTGAATGTTGAGGATAATAGGGAGGCAGATATAATTGCTGTTCCAGGTGTTGAGGTGCTAGTGATGGGAGATGAGAATGAGAGAGAGATTACAATAGATGAAGTGAGGAGAGCACTAGATGAAACGAGTGTAGGAAAAGCATCTGGTATGGATGGTGTGAAAGCTGAGATGTTGAAGGAAGGGGGTGTGACTGTACTTGAATGGTTGGTGAGATTGTTTAATATGTGTTTTGTGTTGTCAATGGTACCAGTAGATTGGGTTTGTGCATGTATTGTACCACTATATAAGGGTAAGGGAGATGTGCATGAGTGTTGTAATTCAAGAGGTATTAGTTTGTTGAGTGTAGTTGGAAAAGTGTATGGTAGAGTACTGATTAATAGGATTAAGGATAAAACAGAGAATGCAATCTTGGAAGTACAGGGTGGTTTTAGAAGAGGTAGGGGTTGTATGAATCAGATTTTTACAGTTAGGCAGATATGCGAGAAATATTTAGCAAAAGGTAAGGAGGTGTATGTTGCGTTTATGGATCTGGAGAAAGCATATGATAGAGTTGATAGGGAAGCAATGTGGAATGTGATGAGGTTATATGGAGTTGGTGGAAGGTTGTTGCAAGCAGTGAAAAGTTTCTACAAAGGTAGTAAAGCATGTGTTAGAATAGGAAATGAAGTGAGTGATTGGTTTCCGGTGAGAGTGGGGCTGAGACAGGGATGTGTGATGTCACCGTGGTTGTTTAACTTGTATGTTGATGGAGTGGTGAGAGAGGTGAATGCTCGAGTGCTTGGACGAGGATTAAAACTGGTAGGCGAGAATGACCATGAATGGGAGGTAAATCAGTTGTTGTTTGCGGATGATACTGTACTGGTAGCAGACACAGAAGAGAAGCTTGACCGACTAGTTACAGAATTTGGAAAGGTGTGTGAGAGAAGGAAGTTGAGAGTTAATGTGGGTAAGAGTAAGGTTATGAGATGTACGAGAAGGGAAGGTGGTGCAAGGTTGAATGTCATGTTGAATGGAGAGTTACTTGAGGAGGTGGATCAGTTTAAGTACTTGGGGTCTATTGTTGCAGCAAATGGTGGAGTGGAAGCAGATGTACGTCAGAGAGTGAATGAAGGTTGCAAAGTGTTGGGGGCAGTTAAGGGAGTAGTAAAAAATAGAGGGTTGGGCATGAATGTAAAGAGAGTTCTATATGAGAAAGTGATTGTACCAACTGTGATGTATGGATCGGAGTTGTGGGGAATGAAAGTGATGGAGAGACAGAAATTGAATGTGTTTGAGATGAAGTGTCTAAGGAGTATGGCTGGTGTATCTCGAGTAGATAGGGTTAGGAACGAAGTGGTGAGGGAGAGAACGGGTGTAAGAAATGAGTTAGCGGCTAGAGTGGATATGAATGTGTTGAGGTGGTTTGGCCATGTTGAGAGAATGGAAAATGGTTTTCTGCTAAAGAAGGTGATGAATGCAAGAGTTGATGGGAGAAGTACAATAGGAAGGCCAAGGTTTGGGTGGATGGATGGTGTGAAGAAAGCTCTGGGTGATAGGAGGATAGATGTGAGAGAGGCAAGAGAGCGTGCTAGAAATAGGAATGAATGGCGAGCGATTGTGACGCAGTTCCAGTAGGCCCTGCTGCTTCCTCCGGTGCCTTAGATGACCGCGGAGGTAGCAGCAGTAGGGGAGTCAGCATTATGAAGCTTCATCTGTGGTGGAAATGTGGGAGGTTGGGCTGTGGCACCCTAGCACTACCAGCTGAACTCGGTTGAGTCCCTGATTAGGCTGAAGGAACGTAAAGAGTAGAGGTCCCCTTTTTGTTTTGTTTCATTGTTGGTGTTGGCTACCCCCCAAAATTGGGGGAAGTGCCTTGGTATATGGATGGATGGACTTTCTATTGTATTTCACTCTAAACAACCAAAATGTTTTCCCATTCATTGTGAAGTGATTATAGAATAAATTTTCTGAAATCTGTTTTATACATTTTTCTCCAAATAATGGTTAAACACTGTTTTTTTATGTGTTAAAGAACTTCATATTCATTAAAGTGACTTTTGTTATTCAGTAATAATTCCACGATAAATAACCGTCTAAAGATATAAAACTACTCGCCAGTTATAATGGACTTGAAGTTATACAGCAATGTAATGAATATATTCATTTTTTTTCCTTTGACACGTGAAGTATTCTATATTGTTATATGATATACGATAAAAAACAAACTAATGACAAAAGAAACATTTCTGCCGCTTAGAGAGAGAGAGAGAGAGAGAGAGAGAGAGAGACGTAATACATTTGACGCAAGGTTTGTTTGTTCTTCTGTCATTTCACCTTACGTGTGACTGTCACTGTGAACTGGATAATTCCTGCTTTGGGTATTTCACGGCCTTGGAAATAGAGACGGCGCATGGAAGACCATGAAATGCAGTACTGCTAGAATGTCAATAAATGGAAATAATGACAGTAGGCTAACTTTTAGTCGTGGAAACAGTGAACAAAACTAATATGAAATATATGACATGAAGATGATATATATCTTTTTTCTTTTATTACGAAATACAGATTTACTATTTTCTGTGGAAATGATAGTTGAGAAAAAAAAGGATGTCAGGGGATGTTTGAGTATAAGTAATGTCACCATTGGCTAGCCCTTATACTCCGTAAGGCCACGATCATGGCTTTACCGCTAGAGCCCGTGAGGCCATGATTGTGGCTCGTTAATCCTCTGTTCAATTTCCTCGCTCTCACGTCCCCACTAGACAATTTTGGTGGCCTGGATACGTCACAACAATGCTTCCTTCCCATTGGCTCACTGATTCCACGTCATAATGTAGCAACCAATGACATTATCAGCTTTTGTTTTGGTCTTGAATGTGGTTTCTTTCGGCGGCAAGTTTCCTCTTGTGTGACACGAACTGAACTTATTGGTTACATCTTTTACGTAATATTTCGTATTTATATGACAATATTTATTGATATAATGGTTTCCTCTGATTCCTGAATGTTTTGTGCGTTTTGTAATGAAGGAAAAATGTTTGGCAAAGCAGTGAACAACGGGATTTCATTCATAAGAGTTTGTTTACAAAGACGACATCTTTGCCAAAACGTTTGTGTTGCTGTGCTGTTTGTGTTGTCCATGTGAAATTTGTATTGTGAGCGTTTATTGTGACTCAGTATCAGTTTATATATATTACATGCCAAAGTGTATTGCAGGATAACTACTACAAAAGCAAAACCACGCCAAAATGTTATCCTTGTTATTTTTTTCTTTGAGCGTCGTAGACTCGTTTTGACAGCTGGATGTGAATACACGCACGTGAGTACAGGTCTCCAATGTAAACATTACTTACCACATACCTTTTTATTTAGTTTTAGAAGCATATTTTATTCTGTGCTTTTTAGTTAAATGATAGTGTTTTAATTCTCTATTATTTTACGGAATATAGTCTATAATCCCATACTCTTTTAGGGAATAAAATATATTATAGGATAAGCCGAATAGTTTCACTTGAAAATTTTTGATAACACTTTTCATACATGGGAAACACATCACTTATGAGGACCTTTTCAGTGTAATAATTGAACAAACAGAGTAATGATAAAACACACACTAATATATGTGAGTAACACTGTTGTAATTATGATTTGGTTTGTGTCTTGTACTTGTGTATGTCTTTATGAATGTAACTTACAGTTTTCTCCGCTGGTCTTTGGTGTTGCCTGTTTCAATTTTATATGTGTACACACACACACACACACACACACACACACATATATATATATATATATATATATATATATATATATATATATATATATATATATATATATATAGTACTTTTCATAAGGGCACCTTTCCAGATTATCACAACTGATTATTATGGATGATGAGAATGATAGGAGTTTTACTCAGTCAGAGACTGATGATGATGATGGCAATTATGATGACTAGTGAGGAAGATATTTCTACTGATGATGAAAGTGACAATGATGATGTATCAGTTGATGAAAGTGATGATAATCCCGATAGTGATAGAAGTGATGAAGGAGACTGGATGAGGGTATTAGACAATGAAGTTGAACCACCTCCAGTAAGATTCCCAGGCCATTGTGGACCAATGCATCCCCCAAAACACGATGCCCAACCAATAGAATACCTGAAGCTCTTTGTTACAGATAGTTTTGTTCAGAAAATTGTTGATGAAACTAATCTGTAAGCAAGTCAGTGGATCCAGTCTCATACTGAGTATCTTCAACAAAAGAAAAGGTCTATGGTCAACTTATGGATCAAACAAGGTCAAACATTTGTGAATGAAATGTTTGCTTTCTTAGGAGTTATTTTGAATATGGGGCTTATCAAGAAACCAACCCTGAGGTCTTACTGGGATTGTACAAATCCAAGCCAGGCAACACCTTGGTTCTCTAACCACTTCAATAGAGAGAGGTTTGAAGTTTTACTCAAGTTTCTGCATTTTGCAGACAATTTAAAAATGCCACCACCAGATCACCCAGCATATAAATTGTATAAAATACAACCAGTTATTGATCACTTCCAGAGAACTTTCAAAAGTCATTATTACCCTGAACGCAAAATATCCATTGATGAAAGTATTATTGGCTTTAGAGGTAAGACCCCTCATTTGCGACAGTATATGCCAAACAAGCATCATGCTAGGTTTGGGATAAAGGTTTGGTGTTTATGCGAGCCAAGAACTGGCTATACTTATGCTTTTGAAATATATAGGGGAACAGCTAGTATGCAAGTAAATGATATGACCTTGTTATGAGGCTTCTTGAGAAAGCAGGGTTATTTCATCGTGGTCATCACCTAGGTCTTGATAATTACTTTTCTTCACCTAAGCTATTTCAAGATCTTTGGCAAAATGGCACAACAGCAACTGGAACAGTTCGTACTAACCGTAAAGGATTGCCTATGGATGCTATTAAGAAAAAATTGAAAAATAAAGAGGTTTCAGAGCGTAGAAAGGGTCCTTTGTTGTGTTTGACTTACAAGGATGGCAAGAAAACACCTGTTCTTTGATCTACTTCCTCAAAAGCAGGCTATAAAACTGTAAACAGAACAGGCAAACCTGACAAAATTGTTCCACATATTGTTGATGACTACAATCATGTCATGGGTGGTGTAGACATGAAAGACACCAAGTTGTACTCGTACCTATCTGAACGCAAGACGCTAAAATGGACAAATAAGGGATGCTTTTCACTGATTGGGACTGCTGTCCTCAACAGCTATATACTGTATGCATCCAATACATCAAGAAGCCCTCCCTTGGATAGATATAAGTTCATGGTCTCCTTAGTCGAGTCACTTGTTCAGAACTATGAGCCGGTAAAAATCGTCAGGAAAAGGTGCACTCGTGAACAGATACATGCAGCTTCACTCTCACCAAATCCAATAAGGAGTCCCTCCCATATAGCATTATCTTCAGATGATGGTCATAAAATTGTAAAACTTCCAGTGGGGAAAAAAAGGAATTGTATTGCAGGTCACCCTAAAAGGGTCCGCTCAGGCTATTTTTGTCCAAAATGTGATGGGGGAATTTGTCTTGAGTGCTTCACAGTTTTCCACTATAAATTGAATCTCTAGGCATCAACTGGAAGGGTTTTATTTACCTTATCATTTGATACCTGTAATACTACTAAAAAATAACTATAAAGCCATTTCATAGTCATTCAAAGTTACTTTTGAAAAAAAATATAATTTTTTTCTAAATCTATTTCAGTTTCAGCTTTTCATGTCATCATATTGTTTGGATTTAGGATAGTTTATAATAATGTATCAGAAAATTCAAAGCAATAGCTTTCTATTGATATATAACTTCATATACTTTAGAGCAGTTCTACTTTTCTGGAATTAAGATCAAACCCAAATATCAAGAATTGGTGATGGCGGGAGTATTTTATGTACGTATTTACGTTAGGCTGAAATTTATAAGTCCGGAGTATAAGGGCTAGAGAGAATGGTGTGATTCTACATGGTAATATACAAAACAGACTAAAGTAGCTCTTACAAAATTAGGAATAAGGACTAGAATCCCACGGACTTCGTTGGATGGCTAAGGAAAGAGGGGCTAATATCATGAAGGGGAGGAGATTTCTAGCGAAATTTCCTGAGTGAACTATGTGATATAGGACCATATGCTGTATTAGCCATTTGGAAGATATACAAGTGATTTTAGTTTCCATATAGATTATATTTGTAAATGACCTCGTGTGAATCACACGGTATATTTCGACGTGAACTGACGTTATCGTAGTTCAAGGGGTTAACGGTGAAGCCGCTATTTGTGCGAGTGGAGCCTAGCCACTTGGTGTTAGGTAGCTGTGGCCTCACTGTAAGATATTTCAAGTTGTGTCATTTTGTCTATACACACCTGTAGCCTACAGAAACACAACTTAACTCCACTAATCGAAAATTAACCATTCTTTTCCTACACGAGAACTCGGTATAAATTATAATCTTTATTTATTATGTTTCTAGAAGATTCTGATCAATTTATGCCAATTGTAACGTAAATTCAGTAGCAGATTGAAAACATTGGTAAATCAAATGTCAAAATTTTGCTGTTATGCCATCCTTATTTAAAATTTGAAATTAGTTTCTGTTAGTATGTGTTTTGATAGTGTGTCTATTGTGGTCTAGTTATGTATAGCCAAATGATCTAGGCAAATCTCTGATTTGTGCCTTTTAATTTTGTTACTGTTTTTGAAACCCACTATTCACTGACCCTTATGTACTGAACACACAAGAAAAAAAATGAATTTGTCTTCAAACTGTGTTCTTGAGTCTTTGAGGCTTTTACATGTAGTTGCCAGCTAGAGACATTTGGTCGCAAAGCATAACAGGATAATAAAAGATTATTTATGATATATGTACTTTGTAATGTTAAATTAATTTTCTTTCATTGGTTTTTATTTATTCATTTACTTCAGAATATATATATATATATATATATATATATATATATATATATACATATATATATATATATATATATATATATATATATATATATATATATATATATATATATATATATATATATATATATATATATATATATGGGCAGAAAATAAACACTGATAATAATGAAGGTCACACACTATTTAACTCGTAAACTTTATTTTATAAATTTAACTAGAAAGCTAAAAATCATGCAAGTTCATAGCAATTGCTTGCAAGAATTTTATTTTTATTTGGATCTTGACCTCTAACAATACTTAGTATGTGTTTATAAGAGTCTTTGTATTTAGTTTTTGTTGCTGTTCCTCCTCTTTCTGCATTGATTACGTTCATTTTAAAGTTAAATTCTTCACTTGTCTAGACATTGATTATATTCCATAAATTTGGATGTGTATTGGTAACAGAGGCTTGTAGTGCAATATGGAAATTTTCTACTCCATTGTTAGTGTCAGCCAGCTGATTTAAGGTTCTTTCATACACATTACAAAGACCAATAGGAAAAGTAGGAGGAACTCTATATCGACGAGGTCCCCTGCCTTGCTCCCATTCACTACTTTTAATTTTACAAATATATATCTTCACTATTCAGTATTCTATGCAGCCTTGCTTCATAATTTGTATCAGTGCACTTCTGACACATCTTACCTCCATATTTTCTTTTTCGCCTGTAAATAAAGGTAGTGTCCTCTACAAGCTTATCACATCCTCTGGTAATTTTAACAGTGTACGTATTGTAAGGTTTTAAGACAAATCTAAATAATGTAAGGACTTTAGTCTCAAGTAATAATAAAGATAGATAATGTAAATGGTGTAGGTAAAGGACCTCATTTCAGTAATTAACGATGGACTTTCAAATGACAGCATAACAATCTTTCTGTTTTCTATTTCAGCAATTTTTGGAAGTGGCAATTTTATGCTTTGTGGCAAGATGTCCCGGTGTCAAAATATCCATACAGCAAATTGTTTTACAGCGAATAGTCTTACGGACACTTGTCCTAGGGTGAATTTGTTTACGGAAAATTGTCCAGTCTCACCTGTGTGGTTCCTGCAGAATCACGGTCCTATGTCACAGCCTCTTGGGGCTGGGGCATAGGACCTATGCCAAGGTCTATGTTCCCACCCTAGTGCAATGGTTCCCCAGGGCCAAGGTCCCTTGAGGAAAGGTCCATGGGCTATGGCTGGGACCCTGGGTCCCAGCCCCTTATGTTGACCCTCAGGGGCTGGCTGAGGATGGGATCCCGCTTTTCTACCAGTGTTATGCCTCAGGAGCCATAGCTGGGATCCTGTGTTCCACCTTTGTGTTGAGGTCAGTGTTACAGACCAATCCAAAATAGAACATCCCTCCATAATGTGTAATGGATTTTGAATTGTATCACTTAAGTTTTCTGTTCTGTTGGCGTAGGAGTGTTGGAACTCCAATCCTCAGATTAGGATCTAGTTTTCTATTATGTGAAGGTCTTGCCAGAAGTTATTTCTCTCTCTTGAATTTTCCCACAGACAGTAAATCTTCTGGCATACACTTAATTGTGGAAGATACAAGAGTTAGAAACATAAGCCTTGTATTCGGAAATTATTGACCATAAAATCATTTGACAAAACATTTACCTTTCAAATCTTTACTATTAGCCATCAATCGTATATGGAAAATAATGGCCATACATCTTTGTAGAGGTTTAAGTTGGCCCATGGTATTTCGAAAGGAAAAAAAATCACTCTTTTCTAGAGGTGAAATAAAAGCTGAAACAAATGGAATGATCTTTATTAATTGTTCTAAATCTCTAGAAAATTTTGAAAAATAAGCTTGACATTTCAATGATAAATTCCTTTAGATACTTTCAAGAGGCTTTTCAGAAACACCTTCTCAAGATCTTTGACTACCAGATAGATTGTGTTACACACAAAGCTTGAGGTAATTTACTGCTGGTGCATGAGATGTCAAAATACTCTGGATCGCCAGACATTATCCTCATTGCAACACATTTACTAGACGGATAAATACTATCATCCACTTGAAGCCACAGAAAAACTGAAAAGAAAAAAAGGAATGAGGCACTCCTGCCAGCATGTCACGTACATGTGCAGACATGTTGAGAAGGGGAGAGCGTTAGGGGAACTGAGTCTTGTACTAAACAATAATAGATCTCTTTGACACTTAATGTGTGTGTGTGTTTTTTTTTTTTTTGGGGGGGGGGGTTTGCCCATGAAGGGTAAATGCAAGGGACAGGACAATGTCCTTGCGTCTGACTATATATACAGTACATATGACCAGCGTCCAAACCCTCTCTCGATCAAGCTAGGACAAGGAAGACCCAGGCAATGGCTGCTAATAGCTCAGCAGGTAGTCCTATAGGCTCCACCAAACTCCCCATCACCTAGTTCACAAGGATGGTGAGGTTACAGACGATACTAGAAACTATCAAGCCAGAAGTTTCACTCAAATTCCCGTGTAACAGATAGCGAGGCAAGGACATTCCCAATAGGCTACCACAAGGATGGTGAGGTTACAGACGATACTAGAAACTATCGAGCCAGAAGTTTCACTCGAATTCCCGTGTAACAGATAGCGAGGCAAGGACATTCCCAATAGGCTACCACAAAGCTTGTTTTTGTTGTTGTTGTTATCCCTAATGCTGTCATCCCTTGATAGACTTATGCTGATATCTGAATTAGGTTTATTTTACCTTGGATATTATTGTCTTTTTTTTTAAGATTTATATAAAGCAAAATCATAATTCGTTCTTTAATTACTTCACTCATAACAACCCACCAAGTTTAATATGAAATTATATATATATATATATATATATATATATATATATATATAAACAGTATATATATATATATATATATATATATATATATATATACAGTATATATATAGATAGATAGATATATAGATAGATAGATAGATATGTATGAGCATTAGATTCCTTACCACCACTCAATTCGGACCCGAATATATCAAGGACTTGATTGAGAACGTCGTTGGATTTTATTGATAGTATTTCTTTGTGTTCCAGATTACATCGGTTTTCAGCGTCAGGGAAGTTCATGCTTCCTCTTATAGCCATGACGCATCCAACACCATCAACATAGTTGGCATTCTCGAAACATTTACCTGAGAATATTTGCAAACAACGTAGTAAAACATTTTTTTTTCATTCCGTTTACCAGCAATAGTTACAATTATATGTATATATATATATGTATATATATATATATATATATATATATATATATATTATATATATATATATATATATATATATATAATATATATATATATATCATATATATATAATATATATATATCATATATATAATATATATATATATATAATATATATATATATATATATATATATATATATATATATATACCTGCTAATTTCTACTAAACCACTAATGGTTACATATTAATTTTTACTAAACCACTAATGGTTACATATTAATTTCTACTAGAACACTAATGATTACATATTGATTTTTAATAGACCACTAATGGATACATATTATTTTTTTACTAAACCACTAATTCTTAATAGACCACTAATCGTTACATATTAATTTTTTACTAAACCACTAATTTTTAATAGACCACTAATGGTTACATATTAATTCTTACTAAACCACTAATGGTTACATATTAATTTTTAATAGACCACTAATGGTTACATATTAAATTTTACTAAACCACTAATGGTTACATATTAATTTTTACTAGATTACTAAACTTGCACTATTTCTTTATCTAATAATTTTTACTTCACCACTTATTCACAATTAATTTTTACCTATTGATATTTACTAGACCGCTAGTTTTAATTAATTTTTCGCCATCGATCTTTACTAGACCATTAATTTTTATTTATCACTTTTTACTACACTAATTTTCACATAATAATTTTTACTATGCTACTAATTTTCACAATAATTTTTATTACACCTCTAATTTTTACATAATAATTTTTTTCAGACCACCAATTTTACATAATAGCTTTTACTACAACACTAATTTTAACATAGTAATTTTTACTAGACCACTTATTTTTACCTAGTAATTTTTGCTATACGAATAATTTTTACATGATCTTTACTATACCACTCATTTTTACCTATTATTTTTTTGTTGCACCACTGATTTTTACATAATAATTTTGATTATACCACTAATTTTTACCTATTAAGTTTTGCTGCACCAGTATTTTTTACAAAATAATTTTGATTAGACCAATAATTTTTACTTACGAATATTTACTATACCACTAGTTTTTACATAATTTATTTGGATTAGACCACCAATTTTTACCTCTTAATTTTTGCTGCACCACTAGTTTTTACCTGATAATATCGATTAGACCACTATTCCTTACCTAATAATTTTTGCTGTGCCACTAACATTTACATAATTTTGATTAGACCACTGATTTTACTCATTGATTTTTGCTGCACCATTAATAACTGCATAATAATTTTGATTAGACAACTGATTTTTACCTGTTAATTTCTATTTGACAAATTTTGGTCCTGATCGGTTAAAGAGACCCGAGTCAGGTTTTTTTGACAGATACCAATTTTGCATACAAGAAAAGAATCAACATTAATACAGTGTGCAATTCTATTTTAAAGCATTTGCTTGTATGTTAGTTTTGCCTGCATATATATTTGAATGAATTCATATAAGTGTACATACATATATATGTATGTATGTATGTATGAGTGTTTGTGTGCAGGTGCGAAGGAAAATATTAGCACAGCCAAGTAAGAATATATTCAGCCTGAAACTTATACAACTGATATTAGAAAGATGGAATTCAGTCCCCAAAACGACGACAAATCTTTAACTGAACACCATCTGACTAGGGCTAGAAACAAGAATAATCTATTACATGATATTTACTCAAAACCTCACCACTTTGGTGATTAGCGCAAACATAAATACTATTGGATTTGTGAAACTGTAACCGAAACACGGTGTCCAGTGCCCGACAGCCCACTCGTCCCTCAGATACAACAGTGTGCGTGTGTGTGTGTGTGTGTGTGTGTGTGTTGGGGGGGGGGGAATATGTCTCTATAGTCGTAGCAGGAAGTTTGAAAATACTGAAGCTTACATTGTATAATTATATATCAGGGAGAGCGCTGACGACCTTACGAGGCTAGTGTACTATACGGGAGATATTTCTATTGGGACAAAAAGTTAGATTTGGTCAGTTAAAATCTCTCCTCCTCTTTTACTAGTGACATCCCCATCCAGCTATCATTTCCGATCTTTGAATGACTCTATTCCTATCTGATAAAAATCGTGCAGATCATTAGGGCCACTTACTAGGACAGGTCAACGCCTTACAACCACATTCAAAAGATCCCGGTATGTTATGGCAGTCTTGACTGGCGTTACAAGGGTTGCTCGCGCATTCATCAATGTCTGAAAAGGAAAAAGCAAATCGAGAATTATGGTCATGAGGTAGAACATCATCGTTCCTGAAGCCACTAATTATTAAGAAATGAAAGGAAACTTAAACCTACTGTAGTTAGCACACATTCTCAATGAATGTTTGTAAAGAAAAACATTATGTATGATTGTATATGCAAAGTATATATATATATATATATATATTTATATATATATATATATATATATAAATATATATATATATATATATATATATATATAATATATATATATATATATATATATATATATATATATATATATATATATATATATATATATATATATATATATACGGACATAGCATATATGGACATACATACATATGTACATACATACGTACACAGACGTAATCATATACACACATATATGAAGTACACACACATATATATATATATATATATATATATATATTTATATATACACATATATACATACATACATATATATATATATATATATATATATATATATATATATATATATATATATATAAGTAAAACGGATAATCAAGCATAAATATTGCCTGATAAAGAACCTAGAAAGGGTTTCTTTATAGACAAACCTTTTAAATCTTTTAATTGCTCCGCCCTTGGTAGATACTTATCAGTCACTACCGATATCTCCGTGGTTATGGTTCGGGTCACATCCGTCAATCAGTGGTCTTCCAGCTTATAAGATTAGGATCTCTTGAAGGAAAAGTCCATTTGATCTTCGTTCTCTCCAGATCATGTAGCACTTCCCTTATTACATTAAAGGCAATGATTTCTTTAGCTTCCACTGGTAGTTTTCAACCATAAAAGTTTAACAATCTTCTTAAAATTCTTCTTCCAACACATTTGTCGAAGTCGTTCTAGAAATTTAGGTTTTCCACATTTTTCTTGTGCGATTCATCCTTCTTTGTTTATTCGACGTGCTGTTCTTTCAGGAGCATTTGTGGCTTCAGATGTGCGGATACTGTACATGCTTTGGCTACATCAGTAAAAGGGCATCGGTTCATCTTCTCCTTTGTAAAATACTCGTACACTGTGTACTGTATCTCTGGAATCGGGACGGAGATCACGAGTTGTGAAAAGTTTCCATCCTTTAAGTGTGATAGCTTATGCAGCCTCCAGCATTGCATTTTACACTCCACGATTAACCATCCAGGGATTAAATATGGCTCATTGATCTTTACCTGATATATTTGCCATTGTGACCTCCAAGATGTACTGGTCAATCTGATTTCAAACTTCCTTCTGCCAGAGTGTTATTAAGACGTGGCAATAAAATTGGCAACCAACCTGGGATTACAATTTCGAAAAAATGTAGTTGGTTCCAATTATCATTTTAAAAATGAAAACCTTGCCTTATGAAATATATATGCTCGGCTAAAATAGAGAGAGAGAGAGAGAGAGAGAGAGAGAGAGAGAGAGAGAGAGAGAGAGAGAGAGAGAGAGAGAGAGAGAGAGAGAGGGGGGGGAGGGAGAGAGAGTCCGGATTTAACCTCTGGTTAATCCTGTGAGATTAGTCAAAAAGGAAGACATCTGTCATAAAGCAGCCAAACTTTATCAGTTTCAC
>NC_090746.1:14731300-14741300 GCF_036898095.1 Palaemon carinicauda
ACAGAAAAAGATAATCTATCATGACTTGGCAATCCTCGTCGTAACTTATCACGCCAAACAGCAAACTATTGAAGTGTTCTTTCAATGACCCTAACTAAGTCAGTGTTGTTCAAAATATGCAATAGTCGGCATGATTGGAGAATATGATTGATGATTGATAGTCGGTTTTTTTTTTCCCCACATTTGCTGGTCTGGTCTGTTTTAAGGTTCCATTTAACTAAATTGTCACCTGTTTTGGCACTCCAGCTTTAGCTCTGTTGAGAGCACACCAATCACGTCTGGGAAGTAATGCCCCATTAGCAATTTTTTCAGTGAGGTTTGCACTGTGAAGTTTGGGGTTAGTCTCCTGTCAAAGTCCGTCCATTGGTCCAACCTATTATTCTGCGCGATGGTATTTGGGCTGAGAGTCCCTCCACGGGGGCAAAGCTCTCCCTTAATTAAGTCTACTTGAAAGTGACACGTGAGGATGTAATGTCTTGAGTACAAGATTTGTTTGATCTTTTCAATTTTTGTTTTGTGAGCCTCCTGATTTCTGGTGGTTGGAGGGCAATACCAGTGATTTTGTAGAGGGTGTTAGTGGCAAGGGAACGTTGTGTCCCTATGATGACTGCATGCCTTGTTGAGCATATGATCTTATTTTCTTGGCATGCAACTATCTGCTCCCCACTGATGCAAGTATTCGTCTGGGGCATAGCACATGGCTATGGTAGTTGTTCTTAGTATATGAACATTGGCTCCCCACTTGATTCCTGATAGTCCTTTTACCAGAAAATTGTGAGAGCCAACATTCCTCAAAGCTTTGCAAATGGGTGGAAAATGACTGAGTTTTATCCAGTGCTACCCTAAGTACACTGGAAGCTGGTGACGTTCTAGCTCTTCGCCACACCAGAGGGTGTTGAATTTGCGATTGGCTTCTCTGTTTCTGAGGTGGAATGCAAACACTTAAGTCTTGAGCGGGTTTGGATTCAGGGTCCAGTTGTCATAGTGCTGCCCTATCTACTCCACGGTAGCTAATAGTCATGCTTCAACGTTTTGAA
The DNA here is from genome assembly GCF_036898095.1 of Palaemon carinicauda. Lineage (NCBI taxonomy): Eukaryota > Metazoa > Arthropoda > Malacostraca > Decapoda > Palaemonidae > Palaemon > Palaemon carinicauda. Next base: position 14,732,338 of record NC_090746.1, read on the forward strand.
AGGTGATGGCCTGTGTGGCAAGACATAGACCGTTTGCATAGATGAATGTACAAACGTTTGGTTGGAAGGTTTGATCATTGGTATAGCTATTGAACAGCGGTGGTGCAAGGACTGAGTCCTGAGGTAGGTCATTCTTTTGTGCTCGCCATGTGCTTTTAGTGCCATCCAACTCTACTTGTAATGTGTGGTTTTCTATGAGGCTTCGGATTATATCCACTAGAGTCTTAATTTTTAATGTTTTGGATAGTTTCAGATGTAGACCTCTGTGATTGAGTGTCATATGCAGCTTTTAGGTCTAGGAACACAGCTCCAGTGATTTGTCACTATTCAAATCCTTTCTCTAGATACTAGATTAGGTTGAAAATCTGGCCACAGAAAGAGCATCCTGGTCTGAACCCAGCTTGGTGTGGGGTGGGGAGCTTGTCTATTATGTTTGAAATTCAGCTTAATATTAATTTATCATAGAGTTTATAGAGAGCACATAATAATTATATGGGCCTATAGGCTCTTTAGGTTTATTGGGTCTTCGTTTATTTTTGAGAGGGCAACTACTTTAATCTTTTTAGTTTTTAGGTGTTTTCTTGGCAATGATATATGGTATATGATTTTCACTGTATAAATTTGAATAAAAACAACAATTCAGATATTGAGTGTTTAGAAAGAAATTATTTAGATGCATTCCAATTACCTTTGTCTTCATAGTAATGTCTTTAAATAGGACCAGAGACCCAGCTGGATGAAATGGGATCTCTAATCTTCTTTCATAGCATCAAACTTACCTACACACATACCGCTTACATTCTCGAACCCAGAATCACAGAAGCAATCAAAACTCCCGGGCGAATTAACACACATGCTGTTTGGCGGACATGTATCATCATCCATGCATTCGTCAATATCTGGGGAAAAGAGGAAAAACATGTTAACAATTGATAGATTTACTAATAGGTAGATAGACCGGGTTGGGACTTTCCGAAGTTCAAACATGCAGCAAATGTTTATGTTGAACAGATTGGCATAAGTCTCTTCTTAGTATATATGAGACAAATTTGTTTTAACGTGGTTACCGATCTTAATATACCTTAAATTTCATTGATTATATCTCATATATAGTCAACTTATTTCCTTGTTTCATTTCCTCACTGGGTTACTTTATTTACTGGAGCTCTAAGGTTTAGAGCAGGCGTGGCCAACCTTTAGTTTCCCATGCACCAACTTATTTTTTCACTTCTAATTCAGATGCGCCATACAAACTTTAACCCCCTTTTAATCCTTTAAATATGATGATTTGGACATATTTGACGGCTATACATATAATCATTTCATATATATATATATATATATATATATATATATATATATATATATATATATATATATATATATATATATATATATATATATATATATATATATATATATATATGTATATATATATATATATATATATATATATATATTTTTTATGAGCAGGCATGATTTTTCTTTTATTATCTCTGGGGTATCGTGCAATGCGCCACTGTTGGCACATGCGCCATTGATTGGCCACCCCAGACTTTTTCCAACTAGCAATAACAATTAGAGAACATTAGAATTGCTGAAGCAATGAGTAATAACAATAAAACTTCACATGTTCTAATAATAGGGATGGATAAAAAGGAAAACAGCTAGGCAGAATTGAGGGAAAGGAATGAAGGAAAGAAGCAGGACAAGAAAGAAAGAAAAAAGCATGGCAGGCTTAAAGGAAAAGTAGCAGTGTTGACCAAAGGAAAAACAGCAGGGCAAGATGAAATGGAAATACAAGAATAAGAGCAAAGGAAAAAAAGCAAGGCAGGATCGAAGGAGCAGAAACAGCAGTAGCAGGATCGAAAGGAAAAACAGTAGGGTCAGAACGAAGGAAAAAAGCAAGGCACTATCAGAGGATCGCAGGAAAAAAGGCAGGGGAGGATTGAAGGGAAGGAAACAGGGTAGAATTAAAGAAAAATGCAAGGCAGGATCGAAGGAAAAACAGCAGCACACGTTCGAAAGAAAAAAAAAAGCAGGGAATGATCAAAGGTAAAATAGCAGGGCAGGATCAAAGGAAAAACAGCAGGGCAGGGTTAAAGAAAAAAAAAAGCAGGTCAGGATCGAAGGAAAGAAAAGAAGGGCAGGATCGAAGGAAAAAAGAGGGCAGGATTGAAGGGAAAAACCAGGGCAGGATAAAAAAAAAGAAAAAAAAACAGCAGGCAGGACTAAAGGAAAAAAAGCCGGGAAGGATCAAATGATAAACAACAGGGCAGGACTGAAGTAACAAAAGCAGGGCAGTATCAAAGAAAAAATAGCAGGGTCGGATCGAAGGAAAAAAGCAGGGAAGGATCGAAGGAAAAAAACCAGGGAGGATCGAAAGGAGAGAAACTGGGTAGGATCGAAGAAAAAAAAAAGGGAACGACCGAAGTATGAAAAGTAGGGGTAGGATCGTAGGAAAAACAGCAGGTCAGGATTAAAGGAAAAAGCAGGGCAGGATCGAAGGATGAAAAAGCAGGGCAGGATTGAAGGAAATTAGCAGGCAAAATGAAAGCAGAAAAATGAAAAAGCAGGGCAGGATTGAAGGAAATACAGAAAATCAAAGGAAAAACTGCAAGTACTGAAGGAAAAAAGGAAGGATCAAAGGTAAAACAGCAGGGAAAGATTAAATAAAAAAAAACACGACAGGATCAAAGGAAAAAAAAAAAGCAGGGAAGGATAGCAAGAAAAACAGAAGGGTAGGGACGAAGGACAGAAAGCAGGGTAGGATTGAAGAAAAAAGAAGAGCAGGATCAAAGGAGAAAAAAAGCTGGGCAGAATCGAAGGGAAAAAAAAGAATGTAGTATCGAAGGAAGAAAAACAGTGGAGTTTCAAAGGAATAACAGCAGGGTAAGATTGAAGGAAAAACCAGAGCAGGATCGATGGAGAAGCAGCAGGGCAGGATCACAGGAAATAAGTAGGGCAGCCCTGAAGAAAAAAAAAAGCAGAGCAAGGTTGAAGGAAAATCAGCAGTGCAGACCAAAATGAAAACAGCAGGGCAGGATCAAAGGAAAAACAGTTGGCAGGAGCAAAAAAAAAAAAAAAAAAAAAAAAAAAAAACAGCAGGGAAAGTTTGTATAGAATGTGACTTCATTCGAAACCAAAAAGTGTTTTGCGAATAAAAGACAATTTTCAGACTACATTGAAATACAGGTTTGGGAACGCAATCAGATTTCTTTTTTCTTTTTTTTTTTTAGCTGAAGCTTCACTCACCCTCACAGGTATCATCTATTCTCTGGAATCCTCCAATACAAGAACAGTTGTAACTGCCGGGGGTGTTTATGCAGATGGAATTCACACCACATAAATCGGGAGTGTCAGCGCATTCATCTACATCTAGTGGAAAGAGAGAGAACAATATTTATGTGAGAAACTTGAATGAATTGAATAAAAAAAAATACCAATTTTATGAAAAAAGGTAACTGATATCATGCATTTTTTTTTTTTAAATATTTCTGATCTGTTTCCTAGTTTGACTAATATAGGTTGGCATTTTTAATGATTTTCTTTTTTTCTTTTTATCACATTATTTTTGATACTGGAAAATATCAAAATCTGAAATTTCTTTCGATAAAAAAGAAATGTATGAGAGACCTTCAAAATGTTAGTTTATAACCAATTTACTTAACCACTCGCATGGAGTTTCCAAATATGACATTTACATTACATTAAATTTACCTTAGTAAATTCATTTACGAGACTGCTTTATTTTTGGTACCAAATCTCATTCACACGGTCAAATTAAGCAGTTTAGTATCAGAGGCTATAATGTAAATGGTTTTCATGATGTCTGTATTAGTGGTCTGTTGCAACATGTAAAAGGTAATGGTACTAAATTTTATTTAGAGGGTCTCATTGAAATGGTTCAGTATTATTTCTATATCACGGATCTATTGCACTATGCAAAGTGTATAGTACTGAATCTTACTCAGCGGGTCTGATGAAGATGGTTTTGAATTATGTTTATATCAAAGCTCAGCTGCATTATGGAAAGTCTCTGGTATTAAATCTTACTCAGAAGATCCTATTCAAATAGCTTAGTATCATGTCTATAGTATTGCCCTGTTGCAATATATAAAACCTCTAGTACTAAATCTTTTTCAGAGGGTTTCATTCTAAAGGTTTAGTATCATGTCTATATCCCTGCAGTGGTGCAATATGTGAAGCCCTTGGTACTAAATCTTACTCAGTGGTTCTCATTCAAATTGTTTAATATGTATTTATCACTAAACTGTTGTAATAAGTAAACCTTGTGGTACTAAATATTATTCAGACGGTATATATCAAATGGTTTAGTATATTGTCTAAGTCACTACAGTGTTGCAATACGTGAAGCCTATTGTACTAAATACTACTCAGGGGGTCTCATTCAATGGCTTAGTGTCATGGCTTTATTACAAGACTTTTGAAATATCTGAAGCCTATGGCACTATTACTCGGATGGTCTCATTCAAATTATTTAGTATCCTGTCTATATCACTGCTCTATGCAAAGCCTATGGTAATTAATTCTACTCAAAGGGTCTCCTTCAAATGGTTAACATATTGTCTATATCACTGCACTGTTGAAATATGCAAAGCCTCTCGTACTAAATCATATTCACAGGATCTCATTTAAGTGGCTTAGTATCATGTCTATATCACTGCATGGTTGCAATATGCAAAGTTTATCGTACTAAATTTTACTCAGAGGGTCTCCTCCTAACGGTTTAGTATCATATCTATACCGCTGCACTACTGCAATGTGTAAAGCGTATGGTACTAAATCTTAATAAAAAGGTCTCATTCAAATTGTATATTATCTTGTCTATATCACTGCTTTCTTGCAATAGGCAAAGCCTATGGTACTTAATCTTACTAGAAGAGTCTCTTTCAAATGGTTTAGTGTCTTGTCTATATCAATGTTCTGTTGCAAGCCCTTGGTATTAAATCATACTCACAGAGTCTCCTTCAAATGGTTTATTATCATATTTATATTAATACACTGTTGTAATACGTGAAGCCTCTGTCAATTAATTAAGGAAGAATCTACCCTCAAATTACCATATCAATTATGTAAATGTTTATATCCCTCTAAAACTAATGGCAATTCAGCAAAACATGCACATGACTTCCATGAATGATGCGCTTGGTTATCTAAAGATTATCTTTGAGAAATTTGCCGAATTTGTCCGCCTAATCTACCTTCGCTTAACAAAACTTAGACTAAATTTCAGTGATCCTTACCTCCACATTTCTGAAGACCGGTTCCGCAGAGGCATTCGTATCCCAAATCTTTGTCTTGGCACGTTGTATCGGCGGGACATTCATGTTCTCCTGTTCCACATTCGTCATGTAACAACTTAACTGTAGATGATATGGGCAGAGGATTACTGTTCGTGTACCAGACACCTTGAAAAATACTTCAAGGAAGACAGAAATTGTGTATTTCATAGAATAAAAGGAGTGAACTCTTACTTTTAAGATGACTAAGTGTATGTCCGGTAAATTTCTAACACTGATTTTTCAATAACTTATTCATCAACAGAGGCAAGGATTCTTTTAAGATTTCCAAATGAATCATGGAGCCTTTTTTTCGCTAAGTAATATCCAAAATATAAAACCATTTTGTATGAAATTCTGTCAAAAGATATTGAAGCATGTTCATATGGACTTGTTCAGAGATATAGAAATATGTGTTCACAAGTTATACATTTAGATAGTACACCTTACCTGGTACACAGCAAGAGCAGTGGATACTTGTACATTCATTGGGGAATACCAAGCCATCACAGTCTTCCACTTCTTTATTAGAGATACAATAGCCTTCGTTAGCAATACAGTCCTTTGACGCTTTGCACGCGTCTATACAGTTGCCAGAGGTACAGCCTAGAAAATAATGCATATATATATATATATATATATATATATATATATATATATATATATATATATATATATATATACATATATAATTTATATATATATATATATATATATATATATATATATATATATATAAGGCTGAAAAGATGCAATCACTAAACATATTAACTTGGAATAAGTCATAAATGAATTCCAGTGAATATATATATATATATATATATATATATATATATATATATATATATATATATATACATACACACACACACACACACACATATATATATATATATATATATATATATATATATATATATATATATATATATATATATATATATATCGAGTTTGGTACTCTATGCCATTGTGGTTGATATTTACACACACACGCTCACACATACACACACATATAAATATATATGTGTATATATATACATATATATATGTATATACATATATATATATATATATATATATATATATATATATATATATATATATATATATATATATATATATTCTTATGAAGCTGGCCTAGTCTAGAGTAAATGTAATAGTTTATTCATAATTTATTTACATATTTCATTTGTGCATTGATGAGATCAATGGCCAGCCTGTAAGGTGAGTTCTTCCCATGAAGATTTAAGTTTATTATATAAATTACTTGATACTTTCGTCGTTAATTTCATAGTATTCTTTATTCAAGGCAGTACAGTATATGTAAATTCACGTTATTTTTAAGAATTAAATTTTTATTTCGCATATTTTTGTTACGAAGTCTTACGTAATGTGTTTGAGACTGTTATATAATCCATACGAGATATGAATAAGGGCTTTGGTAATGTTCTTTTATATTTCTATTAGGTATTGCATCATGTTTGTGAGAAAATGCGCAACTCTTTGGTCTGTCATGTGCTCTGGAAAATTCTTGAAAAACCAAGGGATAGATATCATCTCTTTTTTTATTTCAAGGACAAATGGTGGGCAGAGCTAACTGACTGAGAGAGTCGTCTCTCGGTTGTGTGAGTACGCGTATGAGAGAACATTACTTCGTAACTCTGAAGCCATAGACCAACCCCCCCACGCTACCAGATCTCGATCCTGGAACCTTCTGGAAGTAGTTAAGTTTCATATATATATATATATTTATATATATATATATATATATATATATATATATATATATATATATATATATAGTGACCCAATGGGTGCATAGATCAGATAGAGAATCCCAGCCTTAAGACATAGCTATCTCCATCATCATCATCATCATCATCTATGTCTATTGATGCAAAGGGCCTTTGTTATATTTGGCTAGTCATCTCTATTTTGAGCACTTAATCAATACTTCTCCATCCATCATCTCCTACTTCACTCTACATAGCCCTCAGCCCTGTATACCTGGGTCTTCCAACTCTTCTAGTGCCTTGTGGAGCCCACTTGAAAGTTTGGTGAACTAATCTTTCTGGGGGAGTGCGAAAAGCAGGCCCGAACCATCTCCATCTACCTTTTACTATGATATCATCCATATATGGCTTTCGAGTGGTCTCACTTATTAATAAATTTCTTGTTCTGTCCTACCATTTAACTCCGATATTCTTAAAAGGGCTTTGTTCTCAATTCTACAAAATCTGTTGAATATTGTTTCATTGTCATACCACGACTCATGATATATAGCCTGATATTTATATGTAATTTCAGGCGATTTGATATCCAAATTTTACTTAATCTAGCCATTGTCTGATTTGCTTTTTTTCAATGTTTCATTAAACTCAAATTCTGAATATCCTGTATTAGAGATCATAGTTCCTAAATATTTAAATAATTCCACCTCATTTATCCTTTCCCCTTCCAAATATATTTCATCTTCCATTGCATATTCCGTTCTCATCATCTCTGTCTTTCTTCTATTTATCTTGAGTCCAACCTCATGTGATATTTCATGTATTCTGGTAAGGAAGATTTGCAAGTCGTTTGGTTTTCTACTAATAAGGACAGCGTCAACAGCATACTCTAGGTCTGTTAATTTCCTGTTACTAATCCAGTCCAATCCTTCTCCACCACCCCCAACTGTCCTATGCATTACAAAATCCATGAGGAGGATGGTGAAAACACATTTTCTTGGAGTATACCTCTGTTCTTTGGAAATTAATTTGATAGGTTATGACTCTACTAACATTAGCTTTACAATTTCTATGCTCATGAATAGATTTAATCAAGTTTATATATCTAAGAGGAACTCCATAGTGATGTGAGAATCTCCACAAAATTGGCCAGCGCACACTACCAAAGGCTTTTTCATAGTCCACATATGCCATCTAGAGAGGATTTCTACATTCTACAAATTGCTGTACTACATGGCTTAAATGGAAACTTTTTCAGTATAATTTTTACCTTTTCTAAATTCTGCTTGTTCATCTCTTAGCTTTTCATCAATCATTCTCTCTAGTCTCTTTAGAAGGAGCATACTATATATTCTCATAACAACTGAGGTAATTGTGATGCCTCTGCAATTATTGCAATCAGTCAGATCTCTTTTTTACCATTTTCACCAACACTTCTAGCGCCCATTCATCAGCTTTGCCTCTTCACGTAACATTCTACAAAATAATCTTGTAAGTATTCTGGGAGTTACTTCATTTGCGGCCAATATCATCTCAGCAGTTATTCCATTGTAAACAGGGGCTCTTCATCTTTTTAGTCTTTAAATGATAGCTTCGATTTCAAACACACTGAATTCCTTCGTTGCCATATCAAGGTCTTTTTCATCTTCAGGTATATCAATCAAATTATCCCTTTCGTATCTCCTTTTCATGTGTCCCATTCAACATTGCATTTCTCCATCTCTCTTTTTAATTGGTATGATCTTTTTCATTAATAGTTCTGTGAGCAATTTTTACACCATAGCCACTCTTTAAATTCAAAGCTTAGTCAGCCTCATCTGCTTACCTGTCTAAATATTCTCTCCAGTCATTCTTGGTTTTTGTTTCGACTTGTGTTTATTTTGATTTACGTTTTAATTTTAGTATGGCAATAAGGAGCTGCTGATCGCTA
>NC_090746.1:14746300-14756300 GCF_036898095.1 Palaemon carinicauda
AGTTCATCAGAGTGCTTTATCTTCCACTGAACACCAACCCCATCCTCAAGTCCACGGACCAGCAAGTCATCTCTAATCTTAAGAAGCTCTACACCAAGCACTTATTTAAGCAGTGCTTTAATGTCACGCAAAGCACCAACTTAACTTTGCATGAATTTGGGAGGAGCCATTTCAATATTGTGCACTGCTTGAAGATCATAGGTCAGGCTTGGGAGGGACTAACTCAACAGACACTGAATTCAGCTTGGAAGAAGCTTTGGCCTGATGCTGTTCCTCCCAGAGATTTTGAAGGTTTTGGCCCCGAGCCTGAACCTGTGCTTACCTTAGAGGAAGACGTAGAAGAGATTGTATACCTTGGCAAGTCGATGGATCTGGAGGTCGATGAAGATGACCTCGCCGAACTCGTCGAGGAGCATCATGAAGAGCTCACCATCGAGGAACTCGAGTAGCTGCATGCCATGCAGAATGATGAGTTCCAAGCGCACTTGAGTGAGTCGAGTGACATTGAGGAGGTAGAGCAAATCTTAAGATCGGCTGCAATAAAAGAGATGTTAGCACATCATTAACACGTGGTTGACTTCATTGATAAGTATCCCCCACAGAAACTTCAGGTTTGCCGTGTAGTTTCCAATTCGATGATGTCTGCTTAACCCATTTTAGAAAAATTCTGAAAAGCCGCACCAAGCAACTTTCTCTCGATAGTTTCTTTTTAAAATCTATGAAGCATTCTTGTGATCGTGATGAAGAGAAAGAAAGTAAAGAAAAGAAACCTAATACTGAGTTGAGTTAAAGTGATGAAAATAAAAAATAAAAAATAAAAAAAATAAAAAAAAAATAAAAAATAAAAACATGAATAAGCCAAGTTAGGTTAAAGTTCACGTAGTGTAAGTTAGAGTAAGTTACTGTAAGTAATCGCAGTCACCATCTCTACCTCTTCGCCGACCATCCGTCTCCTGTGTATCAAAGCCTACACCTGCGTTGGCCTGTCTCTAAGGTGAAGTGACAATAAAAACCCCTTTTTTATTTATTATTTCTTTATACTTATTCTTTTTTCTATCACTATTATATAATGCAATTTTATTATTGTTATGTGTAATTATGTGTAGTAATCTAATAAGGAGTTATCATAGGTTTTTGGGTTATAGAACGAATTATACAAATTGCAGTGTATTCTTATGGGAATATTCGCTCCAACATAGAATCGTTTTAACATACGAACCAGGTCCCGGAATGGATTAAGATTGTATGTAGAGGTTTCACTGTATATATAATACATATATATATATATATATATATATATATATATATATATATATACATATATATATATAAAGATATATATATATATATATATATATATATATAGATATACTGTATATATATACATATATACAGTATATATATGTATATAAATATGTATATATATACATATATATATACATATATATTTATATGTATATGTATATATATACATATATATTTATATATATATGCATATATATATGTATATATATATATATATATATATATATATATATATATATATATCCAAAACACTATGGTTGGGACCAGGAATAAAATACAGATTTGTTAAATCTACGGATAAGGCCCAATAAATACTTTCCACAGAGATGATCGTTCTTATTAAACCTTCTCTGTACAAAATGTTCTGAGAAAGGCCAAGGGACAGCAATGTAATGTACATGTGAACGACCGGCCCAGTTGATCGTCAGATTAAGATTCAGTTCGAATAGAATGATCTTTCTATCCTTTCCTTTTTAGAGTTATGTATATCACCTCAGGTAGGAATGGGGAAAGGTTTTGGTAAATCCTACTGAATCCTCTTAATCCACTGTTAGCAGCCAAATCCTTATAGATTATTACCATGTCTTCTCGACCCCAAGAAAATGGCTTGCTGACAACAATTGAGGTCGTGACCCCAGGGTTAAGAATGCATGTTTTCTGATATCCCTCTCTTAGGACCGTTGGCGGGGTCGGTGTTTCCACGGAGCCTGCTTTCATATAAACCAAGGTGTTTGGTTTCCATCGTCAATCATTAGAAACCACAGAAAGCAACGTATTAAGCTATACCAAAGCCAACAATTGGAGAGTTCTCTTATAGATTTAATTAGAAACTGTGCTTTGAGATATTTATTCAACTACTGCATGTTTCTTTTAGAGTTTTTTGGGGAAGCGATCATACTAAATTGTTATCAAGTCTTCGGTGAAAATATAAAATCTCTCTGAGAAATGTGTGAAAGCAATTTAATATTTCTGCTTAGTACACGTGTAAGATAGATTTTAAAATAGGAATCACGCTTGAACCTTTTATAATTGTTGACCTCCAGAAAGCGATGGATAAATTGTACGTTATGGAGATTAGTCGTTCCTCATCCTTTTTTTCATATTATCGCTTTGTAGCCTTGAAATATATTATTGGAAATATAAATTCCGCTTGAAAATCGTTGGAAACATCTGAACTTCAAACGCGATGGATAAATCGTATGTTAAAGTGATTATTTATTCCTCATTATAACTATTAATCATAAAAGTTATTATGGAAGGCTTTCTGTTCGAAGATAATGCAGGAGTTTGCCTGCCATCACTCTTAATAGTGCTGTGTTCATGACGTGCTGGATCCCATTAAAATTCGCAATAATCTAATGAGTGTCTGATATCGGCCCAGCCATTTTCAAAGCAATTTCGACTGCAGCTATTCCTAGACACCCATAACAGAATTATTACTTTTCCATAGACTCGATATGTTTCGATTCCTCTCAATTCCTTTTGTGAAATGAGGGTGACTTGGCAGATATTACAAATATTTATTTATTGAATATATTTGCAATTGCGTGTTATTGTTTTCTGGGGAATATGTTTGCGATCAAAGCGACTTCCATTGTGTGTATATTGTTACAATCTTAGTATCGTTACAGGTATTTTCAGTTTCTAAATAAAAGGGTTTTGACAGCACTAATTGAAATATGGGAAATTAATATAAAAAGAGACACAAATAACTCAGAACACACATGTCCAAAAACTTATTTACAAAGAAAATCAATGTTGCTGTGCCTTTACCTTCAATAACTGATATTAGTTCAAAATATTGATAGCTAGGGGAACAGGCTGGGAAGTAGAATAGTAGAATAGTTAGGTTGGCCAGGGCACCAGCCACCCGTTGAGATACTACCACTAGAGAGTTATGGGATCTTTTGATTGGCCAGACAGTACTACATTAGATCCTTCTCTCTGGTTATTTTTCATTATCCATTTGCTTACACATTCACCGAATATTCTGGCCTATTCTTTACATATTTTCCTCTGTTCTCATACACCTGACAACACTGAGATTACTAAATAATTCTTCTTCACCCATGAGGTTACTGCACTGTAATTGTTCAGTGGCCACTTTCTTCTTGCTAAGGGTAGAAGAGAGACTTTAGCTGTGGTAAGCAGCTCTTCTAGGAGGACACTAAAATCAAACCATTGTTCTTTAGTTTGGGGTAGTGCCATAGCCTCTGTACCATGGTCTTCCACTGTCTTGGGTTAGAGTTCTCTTGCTTGAGGGTACACTCGGGCAAACTATTCTATCTAATTTCTTTTCCTCTTGTTTTGTTAAAGTTTATATAGTTTATAAAGGAGATATTTATTTTAATGATGTTACTCTTCTTAAAGTATTCTATTTTTCAAGTTTTCCTTTCCTCACTGGGCTATTTTCCCTGTTGGGGCCCCTGGGCTTATAGCATCCTGCTTTTCCAACTAGTGTTGTAGGCTTAGAAAATAATAATAATAATAATAATAATAATAATAATAATAATAATAATAAATGGAGAGTTATCTTTTGTTGCGGAAATGTTGCTGGTCCGGTCGGTGGGGACTGTAGGCTTGATTGAGAACGTCGCACTAGTGCTATAAACTGCTTCTCTTCGTCCGTCTTTTACCGGAGGACATCCCAGTCTCTGCGTCGGACAGGGCAACAACGTTTTGGAGATATGTGTACAGCAAGGCCTATAGAATACAAGGTCTTTGCAAGCGCAGCTTAAATCGGATTACAACCTGAGTTTCCATATGTCGCTGGAAATTCGTGACGTCATCACGTATCCGACTACTGTACTAGGTACTAAATGTACATTAGAATTCTCTGTTATCAGCGTTTAATTGGGGTAAATCAGAATATATGTTTAAAGATAGATTTGATGATATTCTATTGAATATTTATTATTGGAATATATAAATATATACACCAAATATCATATAGGACATAGTAATACTTTCTTATGCTGTTGACTATATAAAAGGAAGTAGACTGTGAAACTATTGTCTTTATTTTTTTTTCTTTTTCGCACCCTTACTCTGAGAAATTATTATATTTAATACCCTAATCCTGAAAAATGTTCGACACCGAACAAAATAAGATAAACTTCTCAGGCAATGTTTTATGTCCCTTTATATATGGAGATAGGGAGTTAATTGCATCCCTACCGGGTTTCAGGGTTTACTTGCCGTGGTGATAATTAAACATTTTCTCCAGGATTTTTAGCTCTCTTAATAAATTCTTTGCTTGGTTTCACTAGACACCCTCTTCCTCTGCTTACTACCCCAATCCAAGAGGCATCGCCCTCAGCCACTTCTTTCAACCCTAATTTCGGGTATAATGGAAACTTCTTTGTAATGAAACCACCTAAATATTCTAGTCCCTCTTCTTCTTTTATAGCAGTTTCTAAGTCTAAGGATTCCTTGTCATTTCCTGAAAAGTTCTTGTCCCCAATTCCTTCATGAAAGTCAGTATGACACTTCTTCTTAAAAGTTCTCTCACTGGACCACTGTTTATGTACGTGTTTTCATTTAATGTAAAACCAGGATCTAAATAATTATTCGGAATAAGTTTTACAAGATGTGGAGCATCAGCAAAAGCATAAGTTTCACGTCCGCTGTCTGCTGGGTTTTCAAATGATGTTTTCATTTCACGAACATCTAAGGTTTTCCAAAGCATGATGTTTGTTGGACTTTAACCATAGACCTTGGTGTACATTATGACGTCTGGAGGACCGACTCCCTTCGGAACCCAAGTCTGTCCAACCTGACATCTTTTATTAATGCTTTCTTTCATATCCCGTTCCTATCTCCAGACATTATCTTCTCGCAGCATACAATATACAGTATATCCTTTTTTTTTTTTTTTTTTTTTTTTTTTCATTCTAATTGATTTCCTTCAAAACTCTCACTTCGGTGGTGCCATAGACGCTTCTAGAGCAAGTTTTCTGGTACGATCTGGAACAAGGTGACGCCTTATAGCAAAACCAAGGCATAGGTGACGTTTTAATCCGGAAAAAAAAAATCCTGGAAACTCGGTTCGTCTTCGAAGTGCTGCCATCAAGCACTAGCTGGATTTCTGCTTTTGGAAACGATATATTTTTTTACTATTTATTTAAGTTGCTTTAACATTAAAGTTAGCACGAAATAGCAAAAACCAAATTTATCTCTGAAATGAAGAATAATTCTACAGACATTGCTCTTGAACTCGGCACCAGCAAAACACGCTCACTTCACACTTTAAATCCAACGATAGTCTCATTCCAAAGTTTTTATTGCATCATTCTTTCCCCTTATCTGAACTATCTTCACATTATAATATAGACTTTGCCAACGCATGCGACGTTTATTCTTATTTTTAGATTTCTCCAAAATAATAAACTAATGATCTGTGATCAGTATACACAGTTAAAACAGTTCTGTTACGTACAAAATTCTCGAAGTGTTGCAAGGCTAAAACTACAATAAACAATTCCTACTCAACAGTTGAGTCATTTTCCTGAGCTCCATTCAGCTTCTTGGAAAAATCCGCAACTGGTGTCTCGTTCCGTTCGCTTCTGAGATCAGGAGTCTTTCTAAGCCAATGTAACTGATATCAATCGCTTAATTCATTGCTAAAATCGGGTAACAATAGCACTGACTCCTGAATCATTATGGCCTCTAATTTATAGATAGTTTTTAGACAACTTCGTCTCTAACTAAAGAAACTAGTTATTGGAGCCTGTTTTTTAGTTGCTGGTATTGATAAATTGATTATAGCATCTGTGTTCCTATTTTTTTCCGACAGATCTTACCAAGGCAAGCGCAGATCCCCCAATTTAAAAAAAAAGGGGGGTGGGGGTGGGTGGCGGAAAACATGACCAAAGCAGCTGGGGGACCGGGGCCGCTATAAGACACCACACGCAAGGGGACGCAATTTTAAGCTATTTTAGTACTATTTTTTTCATGTTTTTGAAACTATTTTCACCTTATAATTGAATATTGCAGAGTGAAAATGTATGATGCAATAACAGCATTCTAATGATATATATAAAACATTTCAGCCGTAATCTCTACAATTACTTATAGTACAGGACTATACATACCCGAGAAACCTGATCAGTTTACTACCTCTGAGTCACATCTGTAATTATTTGAGTGCCTGCATCCTTCCATTCAATGTTCAGCCTACGGCAACCCTCGCCTCGTCGAATTGTAGTTAGTCTCTTCACTTCTCCCAACTTGGTTCATATCAGAAACACAATCTCTTTATCTCCAGCTCATATATCAAACTTTTACCCCTTAAAAGAAAGAGAGAGAGAGAGAGAGAGAGAGAGAGAGAGAGAGAGAGAGAGAGAGAGAGAGAGAGAGAGAGAGAGAGGCTGATTTCAATCTTCCACATTTTACTACATTCTTTTGTGGCAGCTATTGAATCGAAGACGATGATTATTTAGTTTCGATTTTATTAAAGTTTGAAGATTTTCGTAAAATCAACGCTTCATTTCATGACACTTTTAATTTCTTCATATTAGAAATTTCTCGGGAGAAAAGACTTGTTTTTTAATTATTTGATTTTAACTTTAATTTTTTTTTATTTTCATTTTACTTCATCCTATGTACTACACTTTTCTAGTTACTTAGCAAATTAAAATCTCATGTATTTTCAAAAACATGTTACATTTAGAACCGGCAAAATTATTTAACTATTATAGTTTTCATGCCTTTTAGAACTGTTAATCATATCACTTTTCAATAATACATGATATTGAATAAAAATGATAGCAACAAAATCACATTGTGAATACATTAAAATTTCTTCTTTCAATAGATAGGAGTTTTGTTCCAGATACTGAACAGAACAAAAGCTAACTGGTAAAGCAGCCTTATCAGAGTTTTCTGATAATTGATCTTACTCCTTCCAAAATATTATTGTTACAATAAAATCAGCAAATTAAACAAATCCGTTTACTTTAGCAATATAATTATGCACACCATCAGATCATAAAAAACATAAGAAACTGTAATGATTCTGATATATACACATGGCGTTGATACATACATTGTAAAAGGGAAGAGAGGAAGTGGTTGAAATTGACTAGAGTATTAAATCGGAAATAATTATTTTCTATCAATGTATTAAAAGATACAATCCTAGAATACTGGACCTGACATACATACATACATACATACATACATACATACATACATATATATATATATATATATGTATATATGTTTATATATATATATATATATATATATATATATATATACACATGCATATTAACTTAGTTAAAGATATAACAGTTGTAAACAAGTCAATGTCAAGCACCAATAAACTGATCAGAAATGAAATTCATCTAGATATAAGGAAAAGGAAGAGAAAAATAATTTTACGAAAGATAATAAACATTTCTATGATATGAAAAATGTCTGATGAGTTTAGTTTAGCAATACAAACTAGGTACTCCTAGGTACATGATGAAATGGAAGCAAGTAGAGAATAAAAGAATAGTAATATAACTAAATTTGTATTAGAATCACCAAGAGATATATGGAAACGTTCCTAAACAAGATCAATGAACACTCAGAAAATACCAATAATCTAATAAGGAAAATATTGGAAATGAGTGTAAAATCGAGGAGAGATAAATAGAATTATCAGAATTATCTAGAATAATAAACAAGACATAAAATTGACTAAAATTGAGGAAACACTAAAGAAAAGATGAATCATCAAGTTAATGAAAAGAAAACTTAGAGCAGGTCATCAACAGACATTCGCTTTATAGAATGAAAATGGAAATATTATCAACAAAAGAGATTGAATGATAAAAATTGCCGAGAATTTCTATACAATACTCCAAAATAGTGATTTAAGAAATAACTCCCAATAGAAATAAGTAAGCTAAAAAAAATCATAGAGAGATGCAACACAGGAAAATATGGCCTTACAACTTGTTCAACAATAGTTGGGAGAGATTTCATATAGTAAAACTCGCTGAACATTACACAAAATGTCTGCAAGAGTGCTTTATACCTACAGCTTGGAAAACTTCATCATTATATTAATTCACAAAAAGGGAAACAAAAACATTTGAAAAATTACTGCCTGATAAGTTCACTAACTTCATACTAGGCCGAATAAAAAGACAGCTAGAATTTAATCAACAAAGAGACCGAGACCAGGCAGGTCATAGAAGCGGGTATTCAACAATTGACCAATATCCATGTAATTAACAAGCTAATGTAGAAATCAACAGAGTATGACAAAACAGCATTTATGGCATTTAAAGACTAAGAAAAAGCTTTCGATTATGTCAAACCTTCAGTGGTATTGAAAGTCCTTCAAAAGCAAGGAATAGATGAATCTTAAGTTAGAACACTTGAAGATATATGCACAGGTAAAACTATATAAATATAGTAAGAAAATTCGGATTCAGAAGGGAGTTAGACAGGGAGACCCCATCTCTCCTAAATCACCCACAGCGTACCCAGAAGAATCTTATGAAATGAGGCTGGGAAAATGTAGGAATTAGCTTTGACGGGAATAACTTAACACCTTAATATTTGTCGATAACAGATCTATTTAGAAAACCATGGGAGGAATTTCAAAAGATGATAGAAGATTTATATAGAGAAAGCAGAAAGGAAGAAATGGAAATGAATATGGGTAAAACTAAGATAATGTTAAATGAAAATACAGAGAGAACAAATAAGGGTTATGAACGAACTTTTAGAGATTTTTATACGAATATTCTTACAAAGGACAGACAATAAGTGTTTTCGTAGGATCTGAGACTGAAATTGAAAAAAAAATAATAAGCATAGGATGAAGAGCTTTTGGTAAACAAGATGAGATTATGAAAATTAAAATGTTACTTCCTCTAAAAAGAAAAGTACTTAATAAAGACGGTCCCACCAGTAATAATTTATACATTAGAAACCTGGAGCCTTAATAAAGCCGTAGTACATAAGATAGTTACAATTCAAAGGGCTATGGATAGAATAATGATAGGATTGACGCTAAGCGACAAAAAAAGGAATTCCCAACATGGATGCAAGAGCAAACTAAAGAAGAAGAAATTCTAACATGCCATAAATAGAAGTGGACATGGACAGGACATATAATGAGAATAACAGAAAATAGAGGGACAAAATGAATAACAAAATTGGGTTCCTAGAGATTACAAACGAAGAAGTTCAAGGAAGAGAAAACAATGGATTCACGGGCTAAAAAAAACTTGCTTATATAGACTGGGATAGAAAGAACGTAAAAAGACGGGTGTGGAAGGTAATATTTGTCCTTCAAAGGACTATTAACGGCTAAAGATATATGCATATATGTATATATATATTTATTTATATATATATATATATATATATATATATATATATATATATATATACATATATATATACATATATATATACATAGAGTATCTCTCTCTCTCTCTCTCTCTCTCTCTCTCTCTCTCTCTCTCTCTCTCTCTCTCTCTCTCTCTATATATATATATATATATATACACATACATACATAGAGTATCTCTCTCTCTCTCTCTCTCTCTCTCTCTCTCTCTCTCTCTCTCTCTCTCTCTCTCTCTCTCTCTCTCTAATATATATATATATATATATATATATATACATATATATATATACATATATATATATATATATATATATATATATGTATATATATATATATATA
>NC_090746.1:14766300-14793800 GCF_036898095.1 Palaemon carinicauda
GTTCTTTTGCATGTGAGCATCACGTTTTCCTGTGACATTTACGCATATATATAAATATATAAATATATGTATATATATATTTATATATATATATATATATATATATATATATATTTATATATATACATATATATGTATGTATATACATACATATATATATATATATATATATATGTATATATGTAGGCTATACATATATACATATGTATATATGTATATATGTATATATATATATATATATATATATAATATATATATATATATATATATATATATATATATATATATATATATATATGCCTGTTTGATGGAGCTATGTAGTTGTGTTTGACAGTAAGCATTCATTGCTGATTTGAACTGTTCATGCGATGGGTTAAGGGTTTTGCTGATAGTGGTGACTTGGAGGGCCTGCTTTGCTAATCGATCGGCTTCTTCATTACCGAGTATACATATATGACTGGGGATCCAATTTAGTGTGACCTGTCAGTTCTGGAGAGCATGTGTGTGGGCTATCTGTCTGATGGAGGAGATGATGAGTGTGTTTTCTCGGATATCTTGGCTCCTGATTGCTGCCATGGCTCCTCTGGATTCAGTATGTATCGTGGTGTTACCTTAACTGGTGAGTGAGTGTGTGAGGGCTTTGAGTATGGCAACTAGTTCAGTTTGGAGTGTGGAGGCATTGTTGGAGATCCTCCAGCAGGTCGAGAAATATGGGGAATAGACTGCTGCAGCTGCCGCAGGATCCTCCCTGTCTACAGAGCTGTCAGTATAATACACATTGTCAGCGAGCATGAGGATGATCGAATCAAAGGCCGCTTTAAAGGCCTGTGCTGGGGGCCACAGCGCCTTGGAGAACGGGAGGGTGGTGTAATGGTACTTGATTGGGCTGGGAATCCAGGGGGGCTTTCCGAAAAGTCCGGGTGGAAGTTGTCTATTTTGAGTGTAGTTAGAATTGTCTGAGAGCCGGTGGATCTTAAGGCTGTGATAAGATGGCCAGCATAGGTGTTAGGAGGGGCCAAATCTTCCGAAAGAGCTTAGGCCTCGAAATTTGTTATAGAGTGAGCAGTTCCGGTTGGTCTTGAAGGATTTGGAGATTATAGAGCTGTTACGTGAGTTTATCCTATCTGTGAGCGGCAGGAGTGGGGTTCAGCTCGAAGAAGTGAGAGCCTGGTCCAAATCGGGGCACCAAGGATGGTCCTCATGGCATTATTTTGAATTACTTCGATGTTTTTTCCTGTGTAGGGTTGAGGGTAGTGAGAACAGGGGCTGCATATTCTACCGTATGTTTGTGGTCTTTCTATGCCAGTCCACATCCGCAAACTTTCTTAGCTTGTCAAACTATCTTCCTCCCTAAATTCCCCTGCTTCTTTTGCACTCTCTTGGGACCCATTCTGTTATTCTTTGTCCATCTTTTATCCGTCCTTCTCATTATATACCGTGCCCATGTCTATTTATTTTTCTTGTCTGTTGTTAGAGCATCACCTAATTGCTCTCAGATCCATGTTTTTCTTTTCCTGTTTCTTAGTGTTCTTCCCATCATTATTCTTTCCATAGGTCTTTGAGTTGTAGCTAGCTCTTGTTCCAAGTGTGTAGCAAGATTCCAATTTTCTGTTGCATAAGTTAATACTGGTAGGACCATCTGATTGAATACTTTTAGTTGTAGAGAAAGTACATTTTATTTTTCCTAATCTCATTTATTTTCTTAAAAGCTCTCTATTCTATGTATATTTTTCTTTTAATTTCGGTCGCGTGTAATGGGGACATTACAATCTATAGAAGTTCGTCCATAATCATTATTTGTTGTGGCTGCATTGTCATTGAACATTATATTAGTTTTACTCTTATTCATTTTCAGTCCAATAAATCTGCTTTCTCTATTGAAATCATCTGTCATCTTTTGCTGTTCATCCCATAATTCACTAAACCCTATTATGTTATTTGCTAATCTTATGACCTTAAGGTATTCCCCATTAACATGAATCCCTACATTTTCCCCATCTAGATTTTCAAAAACTTCTTGTAGGCAGGTGGGAATAATTCAGGAGGAATGGGGTCTTTTTATATAACTCATTTCTCGATTAGAATTTTCTTACTATCTTTATGTATTTTCAGGATTGTTGTACTCCCTGTATAGACATCTTTAAGTTTTCCTTCTAGATTCAATATATATATATATATATATATATATATATATATATATATATATGTATGTATGTATGTATATATATAAATATATATGTATATATATATGCACATACATACACACACACACACACACACACATATATATATATATATATATATATATATATATATATATACTGTATATATACATATATATACATATACATATATAAATGTATATATATACAGTATATATATGTGTGTGTATACATATGTATATATATATATATATATATATATATATATATATGTGTGTGTGTGTATATATATGTATATATACAGTATATATATATATATATATATATATATATATATATATGTATATATACATAGATATGTATATATATGTGGATACATATACCTACTGTATACATATAAATATATATACTATGCAAATAAATAAACAAACTAAAAATCCAAGGCATTCACAAATACAATCAGACCAAACGTGAGTAAGCGCCAGAGAAAGGGTGAAACATCAAATGGATGAAAAGAAGACGTGGAACCGGGTGGCAACAGTTTCATGCTTCAAAGTATGAAGATAAAAATGTTAACAGCAAAGGGGATGGAGTGATTAAAAAAAACATTATTTCTAAACAATACTATACAATAGTGATATAAAAAATAACGTTGCTAATAGAAATAATGAAACAGCTGAACTGGTACCAAACGTAACAATAAGAGAAATAAATAAAGTTGCAGGATTGATTTAATAAGAAATGGCGGAGATTTCGTAGTATTAAAATCACTGTACTTCACACAAAATGTCTGCTAAAATGCTCTATAGCCACAGCTTGGAATAATTTTATAGCTATACTATTTCACAAGAAGGAAGAAACAAATGGCCTGCAAAACTACGGACCAACAAGTATACTCTCTTTATCATTTATAATATTTACAAAGATCATATTAGGCCAAATAGAAAGACAGCTAGACTATAGAAAAACAAAGAGGGAAGGCAGGCTTTAGAAGCAGGTATTCAACAACTGACCATATACATGTAATTAACCAGCTAATTGAAAAATTAACAGATTATGACAAACCACTATGCATGGCATCAATGTACAGACTATGAGAAAACTTTCGATTCTGACAAAACTCCAGCAGAGTTGAATCTTATGCTATATACTTGAATACATCTATAAAGGAATTACAGCTATTCTATAACTACCTAAAGTACATGAAAAAATTCTGATTGAGAAAGTAGTTAGTCATGGAAACCCCGTCTCTACTAAATTATTGGGAAAATTTAGGAATTGACATGACTGGGAAATACCTTCAGTACTTAAGATTAGCAGATGACATAATTCAGTTTAGTGAATTAAGCGGAGAATTGCAAAAGATGATAGAATATTTGAATAGAGAAAGCAGACACGTAGGACTGAAAATGAATATGAGTGAAACTAGGATAATATTTAATGAAAATGCAGAGACAAATAAGGGTTATGGATGAACCTTTAAAGATTGTTAATAAATATGCCTACATAGGACAAACCGTAAGTGTATCCCCTGGATATGAGACTGAAAGGAAGAGAAGGATAAGCGTAGGATGGAGAGCTTTGTTAAACCATATGAGATTATGAAAATTAAAATGCCACTTTCTCTAAAAAAGAAAATTATCTTATCAGATGTTCCCACCAGTGTTAAATTTTATATCAGAAATTTTGAGCCTTACTAAAGCCTTGGAACATTAGCTAATTACAACTCAGAGAGCTATAGGAAGAATAACGATGGATTAACACTAAGAGACAGAAAAAGAACAACATGGATATGAGAGCAAACTAAAGAAGAGGAAATTCTAACATGTCAGTGAAAGAAATGGACGTGGGTACGATATATAATGAAAATGACAGATAGTCGATGGATATTATGAATTGCTAAATGGGTCCCTAGAGATTGCAAAAGAAGCACGGGAAGGAAAAGAAGACTGGCATAAAAACACCATAAGCAGCTGCAAGTGGAAGGACATGTCTGAGGCCTTTATTCTGCAATGGACTAGTAATAGCTGATAATTATATGCATATATATGTGTGCGTGTGTGTGCATCTACAGGCATATATGAATACACACACACACACACACATATATATATATATATATATATATATGTGTGTGTGTGTGTGTGTGTGTGTGTGTGTGTGTGAAGATCTTGTATTTTTCATTTGTCTTTTGGCAACGGCATTAATTAAAGTTAACCAACTCTTGAATTTTACGATAAAAGATATTCAGTGTCTTAGCAAATGCAAATTATTAGTTAGTTTTAAGAGGCATAATCGCAAGGTTATATCTCTATTAGAATTGTTTTTGTGATAATTACACGACATAACACGTAGATTGTAAATCTTATAAACAAGTTTTTCATTATAACAAGAGTGGGTAAACCTTCAATCATGCGGGTATTAATCTATCTTACCCTGAGGAAAAAAAAAAAAAAGCCTCACGAGATGTGTCTTGATGATCCAGAAAAGAGTTACATTCAGGCCTAACTGTTCCTCCTGTTCTAATAGGCTGTCTGCCGTCTAAGGCGTGTCTTTCTTACGGTGGCTACTGCATAAGCAAGAAGAGTAATGATACTTGCCCTGGACTGCTATTCTCCAATGAATGCCAGAGTTCCCAGTGCTCCTGTTGCATAGATGGTAAGAAAGGGGTTTTGTGGTTTTACAGAGTTCCTCGCCGATTTTACAGTTGTGTTTTAATCTTATGAGTTCAGTTTTATTTTATGAGACTAGGGAATTTTTTGGTATTCTTTCTCTTCGGAAAATTTTCCCTTGAATTTTACCATTTTAAAAAGAACCTATTCTCTCTCTCTCATTATTGTTTGCAACGATAATTCTAAGAATAATGGTGAATGCAGATTAAGCCAATACAAATTAAATTGAAAAGAAATAAAAAAAGGAACAAACGATTGTCCAATTTAATTCAACGCATGAAATAAATTAGATATTATGTAAGTTTGCTATTAAAAACTATACTGTAAGAATCGATTATGTAGAAAAGCACTCATAACATTTTCTAGATAGGTAAAATTACAGCATTTTTTTTTTTTTTTTTTTTTTTTTTTTTTTGATGTGGGAATTTTAGGAACACCTCCCTCCTCCCTTCCTTGCAAAGACTTGTGTACGATTATAAAATAGAATTGACCTTAGAATGCCAATATTTTCCTTGGGATAACAGACTCCTTTTTAACCAAATTTCCAACATTTCTCCTTCCTATTAAAAGCATCTCCACCAGACTTCCATACAGACTTATAAATATTCAAAACTCAAATCAACCCTATAAATATTCCTTAATCAATCTTGCAAGTCTTATTCATGGAGTATTATCATTATCCTCATCACTAGCAAAGTTATAACCTTAATTGGCTAAGCAAAATGGTGAAAGCCAAAGGGCTCCAATAGGGAAAGTAGTTTAGTGCTAAAAGAAAATGAGAATATGTTAAAAAGTTATAAATGAGAAATAATAAAAACAAATATAAAAATATGATAAATTTCGAGATCAGTAACAACGTTAGATAAATCAGTCATACATCAACTATGGAAATAGACTTATGTCAATCAACCTGCCAATCATAAAAGCATTTGCGACAAGTGAGAACTTCTGAAGTTCCACCATTTATTCGCCCAATTAGTAAGATTATTCCACAACCTTTTTGACATCCCTAAGGAGTACAAACATCATTAATCCGTATTCCGAGAAGTCTGAATTCAATCTTATTCTAAAAGTCTTAGATTCCAAACATCAAATATCTTTCACTCTTACCTGTGAACATTGCCTTCTCCTATGATATATGAGTTAATGAAGACTTACCATTAATCAAATGCTTTACTAACCTATCTAGACAGGTAATCTTTGCATCCCTGTTCTTTACAGGTGTACCAAATGCCAATGTATGTAATACTGATGAAGATGATTGTCCCAGCAATTCTGTTTGTCAAGTTATAGACACAGGATATGATTGTCTGTGTAATGAAGGTTTTACGAAATGTGGAGGTAAGTGTCACTGAGACTACTTTCTGACCTTTATCAAGATAAAAGAAAATTGATAAACCTATTTTACATGTTTTAAACCGATTAAAATTTCTTGTTGGATGACATTTTGGAAATTACCTAAGGATGGATGACAAATTTCCTGTTCTTGAGATTCTAATGTCCATCTGACAAAGTTAAAATTAAATGTCTTTAAGACAATTCTCAAAGAATTTTTATAGTTGTGATTGGAAAATCTAGTTATTTCTTTTCGCAAATTAGTTAAGATTGGATCCTTCACATTACCAAATAACGAATGGTGTTTGTTCATCATAACAAGAACTTTTCAACGTTATCTAACCATGACAAGTCACTATACAAAATTTCCATAATAGTTTCAATTTGAATGAAACCAGGTAACTAAATAGTACAACGGTATGAAGTACCAATACAACCACCACTTGCAAAAACCTTGTAGCAATGCCTACAGTGCACCACACGATACCAAATATAGACTGCAGGGAGAAAATATGACAGATGTATGTGGACAGAATAAAGTTAACTGAGTTGGTGTATTTTTCTCTCAAATTTTCAGACGTCGACGAATGCGCAGACAATCCCTGCTCTGAGACCTATGTCTGCATAAATAATTTTGGAAGTTATGAGTGCATTTGCCCCGAAGGGTTCGAAGAGAACGAGCTTGGGTTGTGAGGGTGAGTTTGGCTCTAGGTTTAATATTCAACATTTTTTTTTTATTGTTTTCCCAAACCTTTTCAGTCCAGTGACTAGAACCTGCAATAAGTTTTAGTCCATTTTTCTATTTTCTTCAGATTGTATGGGATAGCTTTTTCAACTATTTAACTATAAAAGACGGATTGATTCAATAACTGGATAAACAATGAAGACAAATGGAGTTAGCAGATGACTGATAATGTCTAAAGCAGAAAATACTTTTCCAACTTTTGTACTGAATGAAATATTTCATAAGTTCGTGTGATAATGAATTAGAAAAAAACTATTGGGCACAGTGTGTTAGTATCATTTATTTACTTATTCATTTGCTTTGCATCGTTACTACTGGTATTGGCACAAATTGTCCTAAAATGTCACTCATTATATTATTCTATACTTTTCTGATTGATAGTAAGATTTGTATGTTTTACTTCAGATTAGCTTTCTAGTTTAGCTTATTTAAATTATTTTCCTCTTCTCCGTATTATTGATGTTTTATGCGGAATTATCATATTAATCTCATGTTGTAACCAACCACTTCTAAGGAATATTCTTGTATTCTCTTCAGGATGTATAAGTAGTTATTTAGGGCAAGATAAAAAAAAAAAAGTCCCCTTAAAAGACCAAGAATGTTGATGTTTTTTTTTTTTTCCAACTCATTGGGTAAACTTGTCCGTATAATCTCACTTGGCAAACTTGTCAGCTATTCCTTAGTCAGCAACGTCTGTCGTTAAAAGTGATGCAATTGCAGATAATAATCAATTTGTTATAAGAGTTTATCACACCAACTAATAAAATTTTATATAGATACGTATAAATAATCTTTAGTATATTTCCACAATTTGAGGTCACGATTAAAGATCCATTTTAAAACTGATCTACATCGTTTGTTCTTGACATATTTGAATCTTTTGAAGAGATAGAATTCAAAATCTCTCTCCACTGCATCCTCTCTCATCACTGCAGCAGCATGCGACTGACTGCATTAGTTACTATAGTCAATTTTTTTTAGCGAGGCAGATTTGCACTGATTCGCAGCGGTGCCCTATTAGCTCGGAAAAGTTTCCTGATCGCTGATTGGTTGGACAAAATAATTCTAACCAATCACTGATCAGGAAACTTTTCAGAGCTAAAAGGGCACCGCTGCGAGTCGGTGCAAATCTGCCTCGCTAAAAAAATTGACTATAGTAACAACGTTCTTAGGAATGATGATAATATAATGCCGGAATCCTTATATCCTTTTCCGCTGAAAAACGTTTTCATCTTTGGAGCATAACTCGGAAAATCCGATTTGAGAAATTCCAGTCTACGCTTTGCAGTCCACTATCTTTCATTCTAGCCTAAGAGAGTTATGTTTTTATGTAATATAGTTTCTTGAAATATATACGGAAATATACATTTGAATATTGATGAATTGAGGTGTTGGCTACTCCAAGATAAGAGACTCAACATTTAACTACAAACGTTTCAAGAATCATTCAAACTAGAAGCGTCCTTCTGCTAGCTTTCCCTCATCTTTGTTTGTTTATCTTTGCCTCATCTTTGTTAGTTGTTTATCTTTGCTTCATCTTTATCTGTTTATCTTTGCCTCATCTTTATCTGTTTATCTTTGCCTCATCTTTATCCTTTGCCTCATTTCCGTGTGTTTATCTTGGTCACACCTTTATCTGTTTATCTTTCTTTTATCTTTATCTGTTTATCTTTGCCTAATCTTTATCTGTTTTTATTAGTTTTATCTCTATCGGTTCATTTTTGCCTCATTTTTGTCTGTTTATCTCTTTCTTATATTTATCTTTTATCTACGTGTTATCTTTATTTGTTTATCTTTACTTCAACTTTTTTTGTTTATCTATGACTCGTTTTTATCTGTTCATCTTTGCCTGACCTTTATCTGTTCATCGTTGTCTTATCTTTATCTGATTATCTTTGTCATATCGTTAACTGTTTATCTTAGCCTCATCTTTATCTATTTATCTCTGTCTCATCTTTATCTGTTTATCTCTGTCTCATCTCCATCCGTTTATCGTTGTCTCATCGTTATGGGTTGATCTCTGTTTATCATTATCATGCATTTTTCCTTTTCACCAGATATCGATGAATGTCTAGTTGCTGACAAATGTGACAGCAATACCTCCCAATGCCAAAACACTCCCGGAAGTTTCGAATGTGTCTGTAATGATGGATTCACGAAAGCGTACGGCACTTGTCAAGGTGGGTCTTTCTTCTTTTTATGTATTGAGAAATTATTGTCATTAATTATCTAAAAAGATATTAAGGGACCAACCACCCGTTGAGATACTACCACTGAAAAGTTATTGGTTCCTTTGACTGGTCAGATATGACTACAGTGGATCCCTCACTGGTTACGGCTCATTTATCCTTTCCCTACATATACACCAAATAGTACTCCCATTTCCTCATACACCTGATAACACTGAGATAACCAATCAGTTCTGCACTCGAGGGTTTAACTATGGCTCTGTAATTGTTCAGCAGCTACTTTCCACTTTGTAAGCCTCTGTATCATGGTCTTTCACTGCCTTGAATTAGAGTTCTCTCGCTTAAGGATACACTCAGGCACACTATTCTATCTGTTTCCTTACTTTCCTTGCAGGAGCCCTTGGGCTTATAGCATCCTGCTTTTCAAGCTAGGGATATAGCTTAGCTGATAATAATAGTAATAATAATAATAATAATGATAATGATAATAATAATAATTCTGTCTTATGACATTATCATTTCCCTATCATGGGAGATTATCATTTCTCTGTCTTGGGGAATTATCAATTTCTGTCATATATTATCATCTCCCGGCCATTTGACATTGTAGTTCCTCTGTCAAAGGAAATCTCCAGTCATCAGGCACGAGAAACTATCATTTTTCTGTCATTGGAAATTATCATTCCTCTGTCATGGGAAATCATCAGTCCCAATCATGGGAGATTATCGTTATAGGAAATTATCAATCATCAGTCATGAGAAACTATCATTCCCCTGACTTGAAAGATTATTAATCCTCTGCCATTGGAAATTATCTTTCTCGGTCACGGGAGATCATCATTCCCTTATCATGAGATTATCATACCCCTTTCATGAGAAATTATCATTCCTCTGCCATGAAAAATGATCATTCTTCTGTCATGGGAAATTACCATCGCTAATTCATGAGAGATTACCATCCCTCTGCCATGGGAGATTATCAATCCCTTGTCATGGGAGATTATCATGCCTTTTATCATGGGAGATTATCATCTCCCTGTCTTGGTAGATTATCATTCCCCTATCTTAGGAGATTATCATTCCTCTGCCATGAAAGATTATTATTCCTCTGTAGGGAAATGGGAGAATATATTTCCCTAGTCTTAGGAAATTGAAATTCCTTTGTCATGTGAGATTATGTATCAGCAGCATCTCTCTCTCTCTCTCTCTCTCTCTCTCTCTCTCTCTCTCTCTTTCTCTCTCTCTCTCTCTCACACATTTAATAGAGCGTTTTCTTTTCTCCAGATATTGATGAATGTTTAGATGTATTAAGCTGTGGGAATCACACCGAGTGTCTGAACACCCACGGAAGTTACGAGTGCAACTGCATTGAAGGATATGAATTAGATAACGATGTTTGTCAAGGTAAGTTTGACCTTCTTTGCCCTCGTGCCCTTTTCTTTTCCCCGTCTTTCGGAGAATTCTCGCTGAGATGAACCCCACTTCCAATACCATGACACCAAATGAAAATCCAGTTGCATTGGGAAGTGTCCCCTGTGAAGTTTTATCAAAATCAGATTACATTGTTTACGTCCTTATCAGTGCAATCAATCATTACCCATAACCTGAAAATCCGTTAAACATAAACAAATGTCTTTGTGAGATCATTAATTACTGTTTGCAGAGCTAAAGTCCTGATCATTATTTTTGTGTTATCGATTTTCTTTAAAATACCGACATGAGACACTCAAATATGTTTTACACACTTTTTTTTCGCTTTCTTTAAAATACGTACATAGGATACTCAAATGTTCTTCACTAAAAATTTTTGTTTTCAGTTTTCTTCAAAATACAGACATGAATCAGTTAAATATTTTTTTAATCAAAATCTTTGTTTTCCCTTTTTTTTTTTTTTTTTTTATTACTGACATGACTCAAATATTTTTTACTCAAAATCCTTGTTTTCCTTTTTTTTTAAATTCCGACATGAGATACTTAAATATTTCTTACTAAAAACTTAATTTTCTTTTTTCTTCAAGATACCGACACAAGACACTTTAATATTTTTCACTAAAAATCTTTGTTTTCTGTTTACTTTAAAATACCGACATGAGATACTCAAATGTATTTAACTCGATTTTTTTTCCATTTTCATTAGAATACCGACATTAGACACAAATATTTCTCACTCAAAATCTTTGTTTTCTGTTTACTTTAAAAAACTGACATGAGACACCAAAATATTTTTCACTAATTTGTTTCCGTTTTCTTTGAAATATCAACATGAGACACAATTTACTTACTCAAATTGTTTTTTTCCCCCTTTTTTTAGATTCTGACATGAGATGGTAAAATATTTTTTATTCTAATTTTTCTTCCATTTTCTTCAAAATACCGTCATTAGATACTCAAATATTTTTAACTCAATATCTTGGTTTTACATTTTCTTCAAAATACCGACATGAGATAAGCAAATATATTTTACTCAAAATAATTGTTTTCCGTTTCTTTAAAATACCGACATGAGACACTAAAATATTTTTTACTCAAAATATTTGTTTTCCGTTTCTTTAAAATACCAACATGAGACATTCAAATATTTTTACTCAAAAACTTTGTTCTATTTTCTTTAAAATGCCTACGGGAAAACCGTAATGTTTTTTCCTCAAAATCTTTGTTTCCGTTTTCTTTAAAATGCCGACATGAGACTATCAAATATTTTTTACTCAAAATTTTTGTTTTCCGTTTTTTTAAGGGGCCCAGCCGTCATGCCAATATATGGGGGTATAGGACGAAAGCACAAAATCCTGATAAAATTTACTGAGCTTTGTGTGGTAATGGAGAATGCATATACAAAAAATTTTGTCAAAATTACTTTCCTAGATAGAGGGTAATTAGTAAAAGTATCTCAATAAGCCGAAAACCTTGATCCCTACAAAAAAATGCAGCAATTCTTCTATTATCGTAAATTTTTATAATTATAACATTTTGATATTAAGAAGAAAAAAATTAGCAATGGCATCTGTATAAATTCCATAATTCACAAGATGAAGTATTACACCAATTTGCCTTTAGCGCTAGCGGAAACCTCATGGACATTACACGTTTGAGTTTAACCTCAGACATTCACTCTTTTTTTACATCTGTTTTGTCTTGTTTTGGCAAGAATTGCATCAAGTCAAAGAGAAAGACATTTTTAACATCTCGCTAACACAAGGAAAAAGGAAAATTGGCTTTAATAAGAGTGGGTGATATCGGCCAAATTAGCGGAGTTAGTGAAGTAGAGAGAGATTGGTTTGGATAGAGGAGCGGCTGCCTTCCCTGACAGGAACCTAAAGTAGCAAGATATTGAGCAAAGGGATCCTTATTTAAGATTTAATTATGATGAATAACATTATTTTGACTTATTAATATCCAAAAAAAGAACAAACTTCATAATAACCCTGATTTATAAATATTGTCTTTGTAAAAATACAAAAGAAAACTTTTAACACCCGTATCTCAAAACTATACCTATTAACGTTCAAATTCTATCTTTTGCCCTAGTTTTGAAGAAATAGCATTGAAATTTGGTACATAACGTAGAGAGACAGTATAAAACAATATAATGAAGCCCCTTTTTCCGATTTTTGTTTCATATTTTTTCCCTAATTTTCCCCCTGATTTATAGGGTTCATTTTTTCACCCTAATGAAATAATTCATATCTATAAAAATAAATGACTTTTAGAAAAAAACTCTTCATATTATTGGAGGTCTACACCAGGTCTATATAGGTTAGTAATACCAGTCCTTAATATTATTCATCTAGTGAGGGGATAGAATTTGAAAAACGGTCATATTCAAAACCGAAGTTCAGAGGCCAATATCCTGTGCAGTTTGGAGATGTCCTAAGTCACCTTATTGATTGGTATGAATGTCAAAGTCCTGTCCTTTAAAAACGGCATTACCCGACTGGTCCCCTTAAAATACTGACATGAAACACACTTATATTTTTGCTCAAAATCTTTGTTTTCCATTTTCTTTAAAATTCTGACATGAGACACTCAAATATTTTTTACTCAAAATTGTTGTTTTTCCTTTTCTTTAAAATACTTGTTGTTGAATTGATGTAAACAATTTGACTAAATATTGTATATTTCACCTCCTTGAAATTGATTTGAAATGTTTATATTTGCCTTTATTGAGCAATGACTAGTATGTTTTAGTTTGTTTGTAATATGATTTTCTCTCTCTCTCTCTCTCTCTCTCTCTCTCTCTCTCTCTCTCTCTCTCTCTCTCTCTCTCTCTCTCTCTCTCTCTCTCTCTTTTAATAAATCTTTACTTCTCCTGTGATCAGATATCAACGAATGTCTTACCAATGGCACCTGTGGTTCTTCCAATGTCGATTGTGTTAATACCGAAGGAAGTTATGAATGCCAGTGCCATACCGGATATGCAACTACTGATAATAGTTGCCAAGGTAAGTTTTGTCTTTCATAATTTCTGTCCTAGTTTCTTCAAAAAATAACGTTCACGATTGGTAATTTTTCAAGATTGAAGGCTTTTCATAGAAATGCTTAAATCTTATACTTTATAATTGTCGAAAAGTAAAGATTATAAGTTCTCACAAAACTCATATTTGATATATTTTGAAGGATTTCGCATAGAAATTAAGATGAACACGTTGCTCATCGTTTCAATGTCAGAATATCTCAAAGGAATTACCTATTAAACATAAAAAAATTCTTTTCAGAGTTTAGACTTAGTTTTCCACAAGATCTTATATTAGCTTGAGAAGACAAATTTTCAAGATGACATCACCTGACATCGATTTTTAACTTCACCTTCTTATTCTTTCTCTTCTTCTTGTTCTTCTTTGTCGCTCGACCTTACTTGTTCCATTGTATAACTGGGTCAGTCGCACCTCGAGTCAGCTTTCTCCATCTACTTCTATCCCTTTCATCCCCTTTCCCCAGTGCAACAACCCCTCCATATCCCTGTCCACCCATCTGATCACCGACGCCCCACTCTCACAAGGCACTATTTCCCTTTTCTATATATTAAAGAGTTTGGACCACATGTGAAAAGTACACAATTTAACATCAGCCAGAATGAACGAACATTTTTTTATAAAA
The DNA here is from genome assembly GCF_036898095.1 of Palaemon carinicauda. Taxonomy (NCBI): domain Eukaryota; kingdom Metazoa; phylum Arthropoda; class Malacostraca; order Decapoda; family Palaemonidae; genus Palaemon; species Palaemon carinicauda. The sequence continues at coordinate 14,780,498 of NC_090746.1, forward strand.
CAAAATACTATGGTAAACTGAACATTGAATCTACGAAATTCAAACTAGTGAAAAGGTGGCAAAAGTTAAAAATTGAAATTTTTTTTCAGTGTAGGTTCCAACAGTTATTCCTTTAGTACTACACAGAAGACTTCTGTCCTGCATAGGACACAGTCAATATTCCACTGCCAACCACCAGACCCCCCCCCCCCCTTTTTTTTTTTTTTTTTTTTTTTTTTTTTTTTTTCTTTTTTTTTTTTTTTTATCCATCTCCTTCGCGTTGGGAGGTACTGCCGTCATGATATCTCACGCGGTAAGCTGTGGGCATTACTTAACTTTCACTTCTTAATGCAGTTGTTTCTCCTAGTTGAACTTTTCTAGTGTTGATTGGCCTCCCCTGCCCAGACTTCCCCTCTCTCTCTCTCTCTCTCTCTCTCTCTCTCTCTCTCTCTCTCTCTCTCTCTCTCTCTCTCTCTGTTACAATAACCAAATGTATTACATCTGCTTTTCAGATGTCAACGAATGTGACACGGATCTCTGTACAGGTGATCATTACCTGTGCACTAACACTGAAGGCAGTTATTCGTGCAACTGTGAATCAGGATTCAACGAAGAAAACGACGCATGTGTTGGTAAGTTTGATTCTGAAGCCCAAGCTTCTTTTATGAGGCGAAGGTACCTACTAGACTTGTAGTACTGATGCGTACACGAGTGCAGTACTGCATGTATTAAATGCATTCGCGCCCTTTGCTACTTCATTAAAGCTTTTGGCTTCATACAGATTTCGGTTTATTTGTTGTTATAATATCGAGATTCCAGAAATTTCGTCGCTACAGAAATCTTTTAATCATACAAGAGTGGCTTTATATCTTATAATAGTAAAGAAAATAAAATTGTGCGTTATGTGAACTCATTCCATGTCTTACGAGAACACGAATTATGGAATTACACTGAAAGCCTTTACATTTTTTAAGAAACAAAAGTAATGATTGTAACTTGTGTTTATCACAAAACTCAGTTTAATTGGTTTGTTTATGCAACAATAAACTTTTCCTATTTCATAGGATGGTATGAAGTATTTACACAATGTTTTCAATTTTATTCACTTTTTTTTTCGGTCACCATTCAAATTATTTTCATTATGTTTACTTTAGTCCCCTTCAAATTCACACATCCAACTGGTATTCTCACTCAAACACATTTCTACAATTTATAACGTTTGATAATACTCCTTATGATCACAAAAAAAAAAAAAAAAAAAAAAATACATAAGAGCTTGCTAAAGTAAATTTCTTTAAAAACAAAAATCTCTTAATTCTATAAGGGTTTCCTCTGAGATATCAGGAAAACAATAGTAACCACCATCAACCTATCACGCAAAAATACTTTCTCTCTCAAACTATAACAACATAAACCTGTCAGTCCAAAACACCAAATTTTATTTTCTTGACTTACAACTGACAAATAATTCTATAACTACTGTACCAGAATTTTAGGATCACCATTATCAAAATTCTCACCTAATTTTTAGCTTTCATTTTGTAGTTGATATAACACCTTGCTTACGGTGTTAGCTTTCTTTTGTCAGCGTAGTTGTTCTTTTTAAAACAAACTTGAAGATTTTATCTTAATTTATAAACAAGGCGAAATTACATAAAAAATGGGATTTCATAAGAAGTGGGGACTTTATAGTTATTCGTTGAACTTACCTGTATAGATGACACTGATTCAACTCTATAACCTTTTGTTAACAAGTACACCATGTCTCTCTCTCTCTCTCTCTCTCTCTCTCTCTCTCTCTCTCTCTCTCTCTCTCTCTCTCTCTCATATCTAATAGAGCGTTTTCCTTTCTCCAGATATTGATGAATGTTTAGGTATATTAATCTGTGGGAATCACAGCGACTGTCTGAACACCCCCGGAAGTTACGAGTGCAACTGCATTGAAGGATATGGATTAGATAACGATGTTTGTCAGGGTAAGTACAACTCTCTCTCTCTCTCTCTCTCTCTCTCTCTCTCTCTCTCTCTCTCTCTCTCTCTCTCTCTCTCTCTCTCTCCATATTAAAGTGACGACCATCCTCTTATCCTCAGATCTATATGAATGTATCACTTCCCACTCCAGTTGTATCCCCGACAATTCAATTCTTTAATACCATTGGCAGCTCTGCTTTTATATACGAAGCTTAAGTAAATCTAACCATCGCTACTATTGGTGGCAAGATTGATAATTCTTTTATACAAGCATAGATAGTCAATTACTCTTTTACCTGTAGCGTTATATTGGCCACTCGTACGGGGTCTATCGCTGCAATACCTTCATTTCATACACACTTCACTAAATTGCTTGCTTCTCTTCAACAGATATTGACGAATGCCTAAGTGGAGACCATATTTGCGATAGCGTCAATAACACCGTCTGTAATAACACAGTAGGTAGTTATTTGTGTTCCTGTGCCACTGGCTACTTCCTGGGAGATGACGACACTTGTCAAAGTAGGTGTTTCATGCAAGATATATATATATATATATATATATATATATATATATATATATATATATATATATATATATATATATATATATATATATATATATATATAATATATATATATATACATATATATACATATATATATATATATATATATATATATATATATATATTATAATATATATATATATAATATATATATAATATATATACATATATATACATATATATATATATATATATATATATATATATATATATATATATATATGTGTGTGTGTGTGTGTGTGTGTGTGTATGTTTTTGTATCAGAAAATTGCGTTTTTACAACTTAAATCCGTAAGATGATATTTGCTAAACATTATTAGTGTTAGTGATAAATTGCCATCTCACCTAAATCAAATATTATAGTTTTCACATTGACTTAATTTACCTTTAAAAACTGGTAAAATTTGAGAAAGGCTGTCAAAATTGATTCTTTTGTATTCATAACTTTATTTAATGCTGTCTCAGCAGTAAAATATATTCTCTGACCATTTTCCAAATGCAAAGAAAGTTCTTGAATGGCAGGGTGTCGTTCGTGGATTGGGAATCCAAAAATACGCCAGAAAGCCTCATTACTACTAACATATCTCCCTATTTGTTATTGTGTAGCTTCATCATTAGTGGTATTTTGAATAGCAAAAGAAGCAGCACCGGTACTTTTATTTATATATTTGTAGACATATTTGATGCTCTTCACCGGGTTACAGAACTTTACGTCAATATGAGCATTAAAAGTCCTTGATAGTAGCAGACAGTAAAGAACTATCCAACGATTGTCAACCTCAAGAACAACGTTGGCTTACTTTCCTCCATCCTGTGGTTTCTTCCTACTGTATGAAGGATATCCATCTTTGCCAAATTGAGTATGGAGATTAAATTGTTATGGATAATTATTTGTGCACTTTACTTCCTTCGAGTATGGTGAAAGAAGGGTTTGAGAACCTCATGGTCCATGACCTACATGAGTTTTCACAGTTTTGTAGAGTGGCCGATTAATTTCAGGACCAGGAATTTCGGCTGAAATGATAAAATCAACTTGATTTTAATTAATTTTTGTCACCAACCAAATTAGAAGATAGGCATGAGGTATTCCTCTCTTCCGCCATTCCACAGTATACATTGAACAGAGAACTTTTCCAAATATTTGTGATTTTGTTATCAGATGCATTAATCTAATTAGTTTTAACCGGAAAACCGTGGCTATGCGATCATGTCTATGATGTGGCTTTTGATCAAGTAGAAGCTCCTCTTGGATTTCAAGACATTTTGGGTTACATGTAAAAGTTATGAATAAATCTGGTCTGCCATACATAAGTCATAGCATCCTGTGTCCTCTCATGCATGTAGCGTGGTTCTCCTGTGAAACTGGATGAAAGAATGCACAACCATCCTAAGTTATTGCGGCTGCCATTATTTGTATGCTATCTCGAAAATGAATGTAAGAATCAACCAGAAGCTCTTTTCTTTATATAGAGTAGTCTCTCTCATTTCGTTGGCCATATGGAAGGAGCAGTGGATATTGCAGAGCATCATAAGAGCGATTTGTATCTAACATTCCAATTACCTATTTGCAAGTTTTCTTTAGTATCTATAAACTGGGAGATCCATAGAACCCAGCTACGCCCAGGACTGGGGGACATTCTGTCATCTTCTCTTTCCATGACTGACTAAATCTATAGAGGATTTATTGGCTAGATACATAAAAGGACTGCCAGTTCCTTGTGATGCGCAGTGCCTATCTAACTAAGGCAAGTGACCCTTTCCGATCCATACTAATTATAGTAACATCAATTGCCACGCATCAGGAGTAAAAGCTGAAGAGAAAGTTTGTCCTCCACATCAAACCCAATCTATTAACCTGCTGCTAGTGATTTCATCGAGATTTAGAGGGGTACTCCATCCATAACCAAGATCTCATTACTCCAAGAAGTTGCTCATCAGCTTATACTAGTATAATTGTTGTCAAACTTCGATTGCTAAGATATACCGCCTAGCACTGTGTGTATATATATATATATATATATATATATATATATATATATATATATATATATATATATATATATATATATATATTTATATATGTATATGTATATGTATATATATATATATGTATATATGTACATATATATGTACATATATATGTATATGTATATATATATATATATATATGTACATATATGTATGTATATATGTACATATATATACATATACAAACATATATATATATATGAATATATATATATATATATATATATATATATATTTATATATGTGTATATATGTACGTTTATATATATATATATATATATATATATATATATATATATATTTATATATGTGTATATATGTACGTTTATATATATATATATATATATATATATATATATATATATATAAACGTACATATATACATATATATAAATATATATATGTATATATATATATATATATATATATATATATATATTCATATATATATATATATATGTATGTATATGTATATATATGTACATATATATGTATATATATATATATATATATATATATACATATATATGTACATATATATGTACATATATACATATATATGTACATATATACATATATATATACATATACATATACATATACATATATATATATATATATGTATGTATATTTATGCAAAAATACATACATATATATATATATGTGTATATATATATATATATATATATATATATATATTTATATATATATATATATATAGGTATAGTTATATATACATATATATGTATGTATGTATATATGTACATATATATATATATATATATATATATATATATATATGCATATATATATATATATATATGCATATATATATATATATATATATACATATATATATATATATATATATATATATATATAGGTATAGGTATATATTTGTATATATAAATATATATACATATATATATATATGTATTTATATATATACATACATATATATACATACATACATATATATATATATATATATATATATATATATATATATATATATATATATATATTTATATCATAGACTCCTTAAAGGAGTCTATGATTTATATACATATATATATAAATTTTATATGTATATATAGATATATATATATGTATATATATATAGATAATATATATACATATATATAAATATATATAAATTTTATATGTATATATAGATATATATATATGTATATATATATAGATAATATATATACATATATATAAATATATATATGTATATATATACATATATATATATATATATATATATATATATATATATATATATATATATATATATATATATATATATATATATATATATATATATATATATATATATATATATATATATATATATATATATATATATATATATATATATATAACAACAACCTCAATTGCAGCCGTTTCCAGCCCACTGTAGTGGGATTGCCTAAACGTCGTGGAAAGGTTTGTGTATCGCCATGATAAGGAAAGCTGTACTAGTCTGGGTCGCTCATAACTAGTTGGTTTGCTGTAACCGATCAGTCTTAATTCTCTTAACATCACCAATCCACAATCGCCAGCGTGGTAATGAAAACAATTTCAAATCCCAGACATAAATTTATATATATATATATATATATATATATATATATATATATATATATATATATATATATATATGTGTATATATATATATATATATATATATATATGTGTATATATATATATATATATATATATATGTGTATATATATATATATATATATATATATATATATATATATATATATATATATATATATATATATTATATATGTGTGTGTGTTCATAGATAGGTTTTCATTTTTTTGTGTGTTCGTGATTAAGGGCGTTATTAATATTACTCTGATACTTTTCCTTTTCAGTATTTGATTCTTGTGCTTCTAGCCCTTGTAACGCCGAAGAAATTTGCAAGAACGAAGTCAACGGGTTTTCTTGCGAATGCTTTTCCTTGTGTGCATGTAAGTAGAGTATTAATACATTCCATTATTCAATACTTTACAATTCTCGAGTTGGACTAACTTCACCAAAGGTAGAAACCCTTTATAGTTCATCGTAATGAATCGAGCATATGCCTTCTCCTATCTTCATACTGTATTATAGATAATCCGGTTTCAGTCTTCGTTCGGTATAATCGTGTTCAGGGGATTTTATTAGGTAACTCTTTCTCTTACTCTCTCCCAGAAGCGTCAAAATAAAACCAGTGGCTTTGTTCTTCCCGTTAAATTCAAAAGGATTTCAGTTTCTAACATTTTCGATCCCATCCTCGGTGACTCATGACCCAGAGTCCTTTCTGCCCATTCATTAACTGCACCCATTTTTTCTCTCCCTTTCTTACTTCTATTCTCGCTTCTTTTTATATTTTTTCTTGCTCTGTGACCACTCGGAGCCTATGATTTAGTTTGACTGTAGGGTTTCCCTCCCCAAGAGCATTTTAGGCAGGTAATGGCATCCCAAACCCAGTGCCTGGCTATATGCACCAGATTCATATATACAATCCAATCCATTTTTCGAAAATAGTATTTGGTTACCTTGTGGCTCTATTCTTCTGACTCAAATACGAAAACTAAATTTAAATAAAAAATGAAAATGTACAAGTTTTAAGAAGATATGATTATATGCTCTTTTTTGCTTGTAGTTTCTAATATAAACTCAATGCAGAAAAGTACTCATTAATCTTGTGTACATCTGAATGGCATAAACACACACGCATTTATATATATAGGTATATATGTGTGTATATATATATATATATATATATATATATATATATATATATATATATATATATAAATGTATATATATATATATATATATATATAAATGTATATATATATATATATATATATATATATATATATATATATATATATATGTGTGTGTGTGTGTGTGTGTGTGCTAGTGTGTGTGTGTGTGTGTGTGTGTCTGTGTATGTAAAAGACAAAAAATATTAACCCTCCTTCTTTTGCCAGATCCAGCTCTATGTTCTTCGACTTCAGTTTATGTTCCGGATGTTGGATGTGTCATAAAGACTGTTGGTCCGGTGGACTATCTCGATGCCGTATCTCGATGCTCATATGAACACCAGAGTTTATTGCAAGTTGACTCAACCAATGTGGATGCCATCGGCGCAGCGGTAATGTCCGGGGAGAGTGGTAAGATATTTTCTCTTGGCGTTTGGATGGAAAAATAAAACGGTGAAAAGTAACTGATATATCTACATATTTATACAAATGTCTGAGAGTAGATAAATGGTAGGGTAAAGTGTTAAATAAATCCCAGAATGGATGAAAATAGAGACTTGCAAAGGTGATGGAAGGAGGGAGTGTCAACCCAATCTTCATTTCCAGAGTTCGTGATTATCCAGAACAGGTCAGATTGTGAAGAAGTGTAATGAATGGACTTTGATCACCTCTCTTTTCCTTTTCTGGACATTGTTGCAGAATTTTATGACTTTCTACTTGCCGTCAAATGCTTTAGTACTGATTAGATCTACATAGCTAGAATCCACGTTGTAGAATTAGATCTTTACTTACTTACTCATTAATTTAGTGTATAATTCTTTTTATAATTGTAATATTCTATGATTTGCTGGACTGTGGTTCGAGATCCGCTTTAACTTGATAGTTTCTATCGTCCATTTCTTTTAACGAGTCATATTTGCACCGACTCGCAGCGGTACCCTTTTAGCTCGGAAAAGTTTCCTGGTCGCTGATTGGTTGGACAAGATAATTCTAACCAATCAGCGACCAGGAAACTTTTCCGAGCTAAAAGGGCACCGTTGCGAGTCAGTGCAAATATGACTCGCTAAAAGAAATGGACTATAGTAGGGTCTGCAACCTCACCATCCTTGTGAGTTGAGGATGGGATTTTGGGAGAACCTAGAGGTCTACCCGCTGAGTCGTCGGCAGCCATTGCAGGAAACTCTCTGGTCCAAACTTAATAGAGAGGGGCTTGAGCGTTGATCATAATGCACACTGTCTCTAATGAATTGCCTTCAATCTAATGGCGGGGGATGACTTGCGTTTTATTTGCTGCAGGTTCGGCTTGGATCATTACCGAATCTACTTCTCCACCCGATTGTTTTTTACTGAGCGGGAATGGATCCACTAACAATATTGAGCCTGCAGACTGTGACACCAAGCTGGGCTATACTCTATGTCTTACCTATGGAGAAATATTGGCATAATTTTAACCTAGAAATTAAAGGTAAATACTAATCAGAAAATTTATGGTATAATGAAAACCAGAAAAGCTTCAGGAGGAGTTTTCCTTCACAATTATGTTTGCCATTCAAATATCAGTCGTCATTACTCTCTATAAACTAATAAAGATAATTGCATTCTAATCAGCTTTTATTTCTCTCCATTGGGAAATTGGTTCGGTATGTTTGCGAAAACACAAACATTTGTCTTTTATGATAATTTTAAATTTTTTCACATAACACCATAGAAGTGTGGGCATAAGTGTAAATATATTGCGAAGAGTAAATTCTATCAATAAATTCTGAAGACATTTTGCAGAATACAAAGGTTATGATGAACATAGAAAACAGAATATTGAACAAAAATCGTTTTCGATTTGAGATGACAAATTGGAAACTGAATTGCAAAAACCCATTTGGTTTTATAATGCAAAAATAATTGGTCCTTTTGTTCTGTCGAAATGGCTACGGAATGACATCCTTGTTTTTGCTTAAAAATTATAAACTACAGTATTATGGAGTTCCTCTTCAATATGTAAACTTGATTAAGTCCCTTCATGAGCATAGCAAGTGCAAAGTTAATGTTAGTGGACTCCTATCTAATGAATTTCCAGGAACTGCGGAGTACTCAGAGGGCATGTGTTGTCAACTAGGTTTTTTATCCTCTTCGTGAATTGTGTAATGTGTAGAACAGTTGGGGATGGGGAAGAAGGATTGCACTGGATTGGTAATAGGATATTAGCTGATCTAAAATATGCTAATGAATGCTGTCCGTATTAGAAGAACACCCCAGGATTTTCAATGCTTGCTTATTAGAATGCATGAAATAGGCAGAAGATAAATAGAAGAACACAGATATGAGAATGGCATATGCAATGAAAGATGAAATATCTATGTAAGGGGAAAGGAGTAATGAGGTAGAATGATTTAATTATTCAAGGAAATATAATCTCTAATACAAGGTCTTTAGAATTCGAATTTATTGAAAGGTTGAAAAAAATCACAGACAATGGCTAGCTTAAGTAAAATTTAGGGAAAAAATAGCTTGAAATTACAAATAAAAATCAGGTTATATATCAGTTTTGTGAGCTCTGTGTTACATTATGGACCCGAGTCGTGGTTTAACAATGACAAAAATATCCAACTAATTTTGATGATACGGGAAAAAAGTCCTCAGAGGAATATTGGTTGTTAAAGGGCAGGACAGGATTATATATGAAACTATAAGAGTTTACTCGAGTACAATATGTGGATGAGATCTTGGTGAGGAATAGATGAAGATAGTTTAAGCCTGCTCTATGGCCTCTCCCAAAAATATTAGTTCACCAAACTTTTAACTGGGCTCTAGAAGACAGTAGAAGAGGAGGAAGACCCAGGCCTGCATGGCTGATGAATATGAAACGTGATGTAGGAGATCATGAATGAAAAAATATCGATTTACAATCTCAAGAAAGAGATGACTGGCTAAATATAACTGAGGCCGTTTGCGTTAATAGGTGTAGGAGATCATATATATATATATATATATATATATATATATATATATATATATATATATATATATATATATATATATATATATATATATATATATATATATATATAAGTTTAAATATGAATACACTACAAAGTCAAAGACAAACTATATTAAATTCTTTAACCCCGTTTTCTCACAAACTAAACAAACTACTGTAAGTCATTGAAAGCGGATATTTCAGATTTCATAACATGGGATACCAAAGTAATATGCTTTCTTTGATTTTTCTGAAGATTGGAATGAGTTTGAAGTCCAACATTTAAGATTAAAAGTGTCATGATTGTGTTAGTTAGTTAAGTTTTTAATAAAAGAAGAGAAGGAAATGGAAAGCCCACCAAGGCCCGCCTCTTCCCACCTGGTAACAGAAGACTAATTAGGCATTTTGATTTTGAACGAACAAAGTCACCAGGCCCTTGAATGCTTTCCATTTCCTTCTCTATTGAAATTTTTATTGAAAATCTTACAGGCATTAATGCAATGATTGTGAATTAAATACGTCAAGAATAGTATGAGGTTTTTTTCAAGATAATGGTATAGTATTGTAATTAGTTAATACTTCATTAGATTTTAATGAAAATAGCAAGTCATTATAAAATATAAGAAATTTAAAATGTTTACATTTTAAATGATAAACTGAGCAAGGGGATTTTTTCTCAAATCTAAATGTTAGTTTAGAAACGACCATAAAGTGAAAACATGGTTGGAGGGAGTGGAGACCTCATCAGTCTTATAGTGCAATTCCACCACGATCGAATACTCCAGAAACCTTTTGCTCTGTCTCAAGAGCAGACAGGAACCACAACTGCCCTAAGGTATCTTTCTCTCTCTCTCTCTCTCTCTCTCTCTCTCTCTCTCTCTCTCTCTCTCTCTCTCTCTCTCTCTCTCTCTCTCTCTCTCTCTCTCTCTCTCTCTCATCCGTCCCATTTCATACGCATAATTGAGTCGGGTAAAGGAGTTTATATATATATATATATATATATATATATATATATATATATATATATATATATATATATATATATATATGTATGTATATATATATATATATATATATATATATATATATATATATATATATATATATATATATATATATATATATATATATATAAAACTTTATTGATATTGAAATCAGTATTTTCACCTTATTGAGATGGTCAGAAAGTACTAAATTGAAGCTTTTCCTTTGACACATTTTCTGCTTGTCTCCTCAAGTACAGTAAAGGTTGCATTTGTTACCGTCTGCGGTGCCCGTGACTTTTATGGTTATCTCTTAAAGAGCTTTATGGCTACTTGATATTATATTAATCATAATTAAATAAAGTTAGTAAAATTATAATATCATCATCGGACAACTCGAATTTACTAATCCCGAGCAAAACAGTTAGTTTAACTGAAATAGTAAACACGAAAAGTAATTTTTGCAGTCAGAAGATTCGTCTACCTTGATCAAATATTTGTCGAATCGATGTTTATTAGTATATTATATATTTGATAATGTAATAAGTAAATATAGTTCTTGTTGTCATATATACAGTATGATTATGATATTGCATTAGTAATTGTTATTTTAACTAACGATTTGACTTTTCACGGAATTGTAACTAAGGTATTCGCTTGACTTCTAAAGTGATAACAATAGGTTGCTAGCTTGAAGCAACGTTATTAGTTTTGCTATTAAACCGGGTTTTTGTGTAGCTAGTGTTTTATAGAATTATCGTTACAAATTGTGATTCACTGATTGACTTTGAGTTATCTGGTGCAAATTATGAATGATGCTCTCCAAAATTAATGGTTAGTGGATTGTTTTATATAGAAAATTCTCTTTGGAAGGTAGCCTAACATTTTATCATTGCGGATACTTTTTTTCTATTTTTATGCCAGTCGGTTTGATCATCAATTGTGATATTAGACATATGCTTGATATAACTGTACGGTGCCGGTTTAGTATGAGGCCTACCTTTCGAATATGGCCTACGAAATTCTATTTGTTTTAGTGTGGCCTAACCTAAACGGGTAGTTTGTAGCGCTACGGCCAAGCGTCCTAATTTGCTTATTATCGCTCCGACTGTTTTCTTGTGTAGAATAAAAACGTTTGGAAATGGTCTACGGATCTCAAATATGTTGTGTAAGGGGGGGGGGGGGTCTGGGTAAGGACACGGCTTTTAGTATAGGTTAGGTGGGTTTTTAAGTTGGCTTCTCCCGTCGTACTCGTAGGTAAGGGAACTGTTGTGTAAGGGGGGGGGGGACACGGCTTTTAGCATAGGTTAGGTGGGTTTTTTAAGTTAGCTTCTCCCGCCAAAATCATTTTTAGAACGACGGCCACTGTTCAGAATATTCCCGTTTTTTACGGGATCTGGCCGTCACCCTACAAAGGCTCCACCTAAACTAACATAACCTAACAAGTCAGGTAGGCCACATACTAAACCAGAATAAAAAAAAAAACGTAGGCCACATACTAAACTGGCACCTATTGTACTTAATCCTGGTTGCCTACCTGTCAAGGATTGCGTTATTACTATACTTACCGCCAGGGTAACCTTTCGGTTTCATTGTAGTGAATTACATGGCAATGTAACCTAGGAAAAAAAACTACTGTTTCTAATAGAAAAAATTACGCTCTCTTCGAAAATGACACTCGTTCCCGTCGCAAATTAATAGTTTCAGAAATATATATACATCTATATCCTCCAATAATGGGGGACCCCCAGTGGGAACTCGGGGTTTTGGGTGGGGAAAACATACTGGGGAATCGATATATAAACGTAAAACAAGCCTTTTCTTCTCTATACATTACCTTCTTGTAATTATAATAACCGGAGGAAAATACAAAACAGTATATCTGGATAAACTTTGGAGGCGCCGTTACAAAGATTGTGTCATGAAAAAATACAGTAACCAGTGCTGCCAACGTCCGATGTAGATCAAATGTTATTTTGTGACCTGTCATACTACTAGGCTAGGTTAGGTGGGTTTGTTAGGTTCTGTG
>NC_090746.1:14798800-14926300 GCF_036898095.1 Palaemon carinicauda
GGAACCTCTACATCCGAATTTTCCAACATCCGAAGTAAAATTCGAGCAAATTTTTGACTCTACACCCGAATTTTATTCCGACACACAAAGTAAGAAATTTTCGTTGTACCGGTTGTATCCAAATTTTTCGACACGCAAAGTAAAATTCGAACACGTTCCTACTCTACACCCAAATTTTTTTTTCGACACCCGAAGTAAACAATACTCGTACGCGTAGTCGGTGCTCATAGCGCCTGATGTGTTTTTTATTTCCGCCGATAGAAGGCAGCACTTCGACCTCGGAGGGACCCTCAATTAGCGTGGCTTGGGACATTCCTCTGTTCTCTCGGCTTCGTGTGATTGTGCCCTGTGCGTTCTGCTATTAACTGTTTTTTAATCGTGATTTTTTACGTTCATCCTTTTACGGTATTTTACGTAAATCATGGGTCCTAAAAGGCTTAGTTTCGCAAGTGGTAGTGGTAGTGGTGAGAAAAGGAATAAGGGAATGCTTTCTTTAGAAGTAAAGCAAGGAATTATTGAAAAGCATGAGCGTGGCGTCCGTATGAGTGAACTTGCAATAGGTTTGGCGCAAATAAAAGAGGTATTAGGAAAATATCAAGACGTGGTCGACTTCATCGACAAATACCATCCAAAGAAATTGCAGGTTTGTCGTGTAGTTGCGCAGTTTGATGATGTTTCCCTAACTTATTTTCGAAACATTCTGAAAAGCTGTACCAAGCAACTTTCTATCGATAGCTTCTTTAAAAAAAACTACGAAGCAAACTCGGGATGAAGAGATGAAGAGGAAGCAAGTGGTTCAAAGAAAACTGCAAAGAGTGAAGAGAAAAAAATTCAATCAATTTTAAGTGTAGAGAGTGAAAGTGATTAAAATTAATCATCAAAAAGGAAAAAAGGAAATGTAAAAAAAAATATAAAATAAAAAAAAAAAAAAAAAAAATAAGCTAAGTTATGTTAAAGTTCACTTAGTGTAAGTTAGAATAAGTTACGGTAGTGTATGTTTATCGTAGTTAACCTCTCTACCTCCTCGCTGCCCGTCCGTCTCCTCTATGCGTAGCAAGACCAACAACACCTGCGCTGGAGTTTCTAAGGTAAAGTGACGCGAAAAACACGTTTCTTATTTATCATTTTTTGATAATTCTTCTTTTTTACACGTCTATTATCTAATTTAGTGTGCATTATTCTCATGGGAAATTATGTGTTGTAGTTTATTAAGAAGTTATCATAGGTTTTTGCGCTCAACCACGGATTGATCCTATTTCAATGTATTCTTATGGGAAAATTCGTTTTGACATCTGAACATTTTCTACATCCGAAGTCGGTTGTGGAACGGATTAAATTCGTATGTAGAGGTACCACTGTATTGTTAATAAAAAATACATGATTTAAAAATACGTTTTAAAAAGATAACATCACATACTAAAATTTGTACATAGATGGGTTGCAAAAATATTGGAAAGGGATTTAAATACTAGAATTCGGGGGCGGTTGTCCTAGATCCATCATAGACACCAATCTCCACAAAGCCTTCCCATCAGACGACAGGATAACAAGGCTGAGAAGGTTGCAAGACCTTTTCTCAGACGAGAAGAACTTCCAGCCCAATCGTGGTTACGTCTCCTCGGTCACCTTTATCGCTGGCCCGTCTAGTTCCCAATGGTCACCTCAGGAGGAGATCCCTCCAGTGGCGACTCAGTCCTGGTGGAATCTAAGCTCACGACTCCCCTGACATCCAGATCCCCATGGGACCTGCGGAACTGGCAGACCTCCGGTGGTGGGTGACAGACGAGAATGTACAAAAGGGAGTGGACCTTCTCGTCCTCCCCCCAGATTTGATGCTGTTCTCAGACGCTTCAAAAAAGGGTGGGGCCCCACATGCTGCAGCACACGACCTCAGGCCTCTGGTCAGAGTCAGAAAAGGACCTCCACATAAATAGAGATGAAGGCCATCTTTCTAGCCCTTCAACAGTTCCAACAGTTCCTGGCAAGCCACTCAGTGGTGGTGATGAGCGACAATACCACAGTTGTGGCCTACATCAACAAGCAAGGAGGTACTTTTTCGCAGCAACTACCCCATGTAGCAGTAGAGATACTGAGATGGGCCGAAATCCACTCGATACCACTAGCGGAACGCTTCATTCCGGGCAAAAGGAATGTGCTCGCCGACAGTCTGAGCAGAGCGTCTCAAATAGTGAGTACCGAGTGGTCTTTGGATCATCTAGTAGCCAACAAAGTCCTGACTTTGTGGGGTTCTCCGACTGTGGATCTCTTCGCAACGACCTTGAACTTTGGGCTCCCGCTGTATTGTTCCCCAGTCCCAGACCCCAAGGCTCTCTGGCAAGATGCTTTCCAACAACGGTGGGACAACATCGAAGTTTACGCCTTTCCCCCATTCTGTCTGATGAGTAGGGTACTCGACAAGACCAGAACATAGGTCAATCTTTCAATGACCCTCATAGCTCCGCTATGGCATCACGCAGAATGGTTTCCGGACCACCTTCAACTCCTAACGGAGCCTCCAAGGGAACTCCCTTCACGACACAATCTACTCAAACAACCACATGCCAACATATTCCACAAAGCCGTAGCTTCGCTACGACTTCACGCCTGGAGACTATCCAGCATCATCTCTCTGAGAGAAGATGTTTGCAACAAGTTGTGATTAAGATGTCCGGATACCTGCGTAAGTCATCAGCAGCAGTCTACCAGGCAAAATGGAAAGTCTTCAGTGGTTGGTGTCATGGAAGGGGTTTCTCTCCACTCGATGCCACTATTCCAGCAACAGCGGAGTTCCTTGTGTATTTCCCTCTTAATGAGAGAATGCCTTGATGAAGTCATTGAGCTTCAGCACGGCATTCTATTCCCGTGCTGAAACTTGGTGACGGCAAGAGGGCTCTCGAACTTGGGGAAATTGCTCCCCCAGTTCGAATCTAAATTTTTCTCTCTATCTTTTTCTTCCTCTTTATACTGTTTCAACCTTCTCCTAATATAAACTTTCTTTCATGTTGCTGTCCCAACCCTATGAGTAAAATTTCCCATATGTATATGTGTATATATTTACATCTATATGTATGTTTATTATTTTTTCTTTTTATGGCATGGATGTTTCTACATCTGTTATTGCCACTTGGGCGGATGTTTCTACATCCGGTATTGCTGCCTGCTTTGATGAATGGGAAAGGTGTCACGGTTGTGAGGTGTTTGTGCTCAAAGCTATATGTGAGAGTATTGGATGATCTCAGCCATCCCGAAGATGGTTTGGACCTTTTTGGCAGAACTATTCTCAAGTGTTGTGTCTTCGGAATCCAGGGGGATCCAATGCTTGGGGTAGGACTCTCGGCTTTTGGCCGGAAGCCCATCATTACAGATATGGGGAGGATGATTCCATAGTTTCTTGGTCTCAGTCCTAACAGGCGGGTTCAGCTTACACCTGTGCCTCTATATCTGTTTTAATGCTATCCTTCGGGTAGGGTATGGAGTGGAAAATCTGGGAAGTGTACTCTCACTGTGCCGGTGGTGGAGAGTGCAAATTTCCTTCCCAACAAGTGATGCCTTAATGTTCTCAAGCAGGTAAATCAAACTATTCAAAATATCACTCTTCTCTTTTCTTTATTCTAATGGATTCTTGTGACAACGACCCCACCTCCCCTGGATATGCTGACTTGCCCCGGCACTGTTGACGACCTCTGGCAATTCATTTAACGAAAATTCCGTTGACGACGTAGGAACTATAAAGGACTATTCTTTAAACATTCGAAAAAAGGGTAATTTGGGCAACACAGAAAAACTGAATGTCCTGCACGTTACCCAAATCGCATTAGAAGGTAATTATGATGTGCTACATAAAATATTTGTGTTACGGATTAATAAAAGAAATTAGAATGAAACTTCAAGATGATAATTGGGATTCTTGGTTATCATTTAATTGTCATGAGGAAGCATTTAATGCAAGCCGTAACATTGTTAATATTAAAGTAGGTAATATGAGTATTAAAGGTGCTCTGTGTGATGGGGCACCTAAAGATCTGGATGTCTACAGACCAGCAGACTGGGTTGATAAAGATATAGAGGTAGATATGCCATCCCAAAGAAAGCCAAAACCACCAAAGTGACTTCTTGCTCAATCTACAGGAGGTACGGAAAATTATTTCAAGATCTGCAAATTTCTTCAGAGGAAGGTAGGAACGATCGCACCTGGGGATATATCTCGATTCGGTAAGAAAAGTTACTTGATAAAGGCCAAGTCATTCACACAGTCTGTTATATTGTCCAATTTGAAGACAGTAAATGATGATATAGAATTGGACATCAAACTCCATCTAAACTTTAGCTATGGAAGGGGAGTGGTTTTCAATAGGGATCTATATGAATTTACCGTAGAGGAGATATTGGCTATGTGTCCACTATCAGTGTGGAAAGTACATAAAGTACCTGGAACATCAATGATTGTTCTTACTTGCCAGGATGCTGATGTACTTTTCCACATAGACATAGAAAATGAAAGGATTAGAGTTCAACCTTTTAAGCAGAAGCCACTGCAATGTTAGAATTGCTTTAAATTTGGGCATACTTCCAAAGTTTGCAAGAATGATAAAATTTGTAATACTTGCTCCAATATTTACCACGGGGAATGTACACTTGAGGCAAGGTGCTTAAACTGCAACTAAAATCATAAATCTAATGATAGGAGCTGCCAGTTTTATAAGTTAGAAGAGGCTGCCCTCAATAAATCAATTACATTGGTTTTCAAAGAAATTGAGGCAAGCACAAAAATACCCATTTTTACCTAATTTGGGGGTGCTGAATTCAGATTTGAAATCTGTTTTTACTCATCACCTCTTTTTTTTTTTTTTTTTTTTTTTTTTTTTTTTTTTTTTTTTTAGGTATGCATAGTGTGCATTTTGTGTATATACGGTACATAAAGGCGTATAAGCATTTAGGGTTAATTCTAATATTGTGAGACTTATGGCTTATTTTTTAGTTATTATGCACTAAATGTAAGTGATTGCATTACATTATATATTTAATTATATATCAAGATGGATTTTGGCAGTTAGGGCAGCAGGTCTCAATCCACACTCGGTAGTGCTCTGGCAGTCATTGGAAGAGGTCTCGCAGGTGGCGCAGGAGGTTGGTGTCCCTCAACTATCTTGTTACACATCTTTTGGGTAGCTAAATATTAGTAATACGTTTTATGAATAGTACTTACCTGGCAGTTATACATATATAGCTGAGTCTCCGACTGCGGCAGAATTTAATAGAAAATCGCGGCAACCGCCTTGTGGTGTTTGTGTGGTTAGATGGTTAACAACCCTTACAGAGTGGTACTTGGAATCATTCCCGTTTTCTGTTCCTCAGATTATCTCTGCCAGCCGGATCGACAACATCGTTGGTCCGCCATTTAGAGTTTTTTCGGATCGCTTTCCCTTCATCGCCTTTTTGGACTTCGTTTTTGGTGAAGTACACTATGTTGGGATTTGGCAATCGTGTTTGTTTTTTGTTTTTTGTCTTTTTTCCTTTCTTATCATGAGTGAAAAAATTTTCGTATTTGTGCGAATGATATTTGCAAGGTGAGGTTGCCGAAAGTGTCGGTTGACCCTCACACTATCTGTATGGGTTGCAGGGGGTTTGAATGTGCTCTAGATAATAGGTGCAAGGAATGCGAGGTTTTAAATGATGATAATTGGTTAGCTATGAAGCGCTATGTGCGCAAACTTGAGGTTGATAGAGTTAGGAGAGCTAAATCAAAGTCAAAGTCTGCTAGTGAGCCTAGCTTAAATTTATCTATTGACCCTTTACTTGTAACCTCTTTGGAAGTTATTCCTTCCCTGAATGAAGTAACTCCTGCCCCTTCTACAGGATCTGTGCCTACGGATGACCCTGGGTATGCTAAATTAGCTGCTGAATTAGAGGCCGTTAAAGCACAATTGGAGGCCTTTAAAGGTAAGGGTGTAAGTGAAATTAGTGCTTGTGAAAGTGCAGTGGAGGTGGCGACTGATCGAATCTGTCATACCCCTAGGTCTAGACCTCTACCAAGCTCCCAGGACCAAGGGAGAAGGTACGTCGAAAGCCGAAAGGGGGTGAGAGGTGCTTATCCTCGGTCAGTCGTCGCCTCAGACAGTCCTGTTGCGATCTCCCAGGCTGCTCTTGACCGCCGTAAAAAAGGCGTGTCGGATACGTTTGTGTCTTCGCCAGATCGTTCTCCCAGACGTAATTGGCGTTACGAATCAAGACCAATGAAGAGAGGGTGGAACCGGGATGTGCAGTCTCGCTCTCCCTCTCCCGGTTCGAGTAGCGAGATCCTGATCCTTTGGAAGACGATTTCGATGTTGTTCCTGTTAAGAGGGCGAAACAGAGAGTCCTTAGCCCAGTTAATCCTGCTAAACTCCCTGCTGCTTCTGCCAGCGCTCCCAGTCAAGCCGTACGACAACTGCCGTCTTCGGCACCGCGAGAGCCAGCGGAGGTTGCGAAAGCTTTCATGGTTGTTATGCAGGAACAACTTTCATCGTTAGTTCAAGCTTTCAGCCACCCTTCTCAGTCCGTCAGACGTAAGGACGTCTTTTTGCCTGTTAAGAGATCTTCTTCTAAGAGAGAACTTAGTATCTCTCCCAAGAAACCTCTGCGCACTTCGTCGGCCGTACGACAACGCACACCCTCTTCATCGGCACGCTGCCAGGAATTTCCTTCCCCCCTCTCGGCGCCAGGACGATACTGCCTCTCGTTCTCGGCGCCGTGACGATTCCGTTTCTCTTTCGAAACGCCAGGACGTTACCGCCTCGTTTCTTAGGAAACAGGATGAATGCAGTCTGCATTTTCAAGGCAAAGGCAGCCTGCATCTTCAGGACGATTCCGTTTCTCGTCATCGTGACGATACCGCTTCTCGTCATCGTGACGATACCGCTTCTCGTCATCGTGACGATACCGCTTCTCGTCATCGTGACGATACCGCTTCTCGTCATCGTGACGATACCGCTTCTCGTCATCGTGACGATACCGCTTCTCGTCATCGTGACGATACCGCTTCTCGCCGACTAGATGTTAGCGGCGCTCGGCGCCAGGATTCAAACAGCTCTCGGTGCCAGACTGCTGGCAACCCAACTCTTCAGGATGTTATCCTTGAACAGGACCTCGAAGATATTTCGGAAGAGGAAGAAAAACCTGCCGACTCTTCTAGTGATTATAAGGTTCTTTCTCGCTCTCTTTTGGAACTTTATGGGGAGGAATTTCAACCTTCGGCCCCTCGTTCTCCTCAGTCTCAATTTACCAGGAAGAAAGCTACTAAGTCTTCGACCTTCATCAAAATGAAACTTTCAATTTCGGCCAGGAAAGCTCTCGCTAAGGTGGATGATTGGATGAAGGAACGGAGACAAGCTGTCAAGACCACCTTTTCTTTTCCACCGTCTCGGCTCTCTTCCAAGGCCGGTATGTGGTATGAGACAGGGGAACCTTTGGGGTTAGGAGTGCCTGCCTCCTCCCAAGGTGACTTCTCGGCTCTTGTGGACTCGGCAAGAAGGCATGCTTTAAACTCTGCCAAGGTGATGTGGTCAATGTCGGAGCTTGATCACCTCATCAAGGGAATTTTCAGGGTTTTCGAGGTTTTCAGCTTCCTGGACTGGTCTCTCGGGACTCTGGCCAGGAAGTCTGAACTCCTGGAGGACACGAAGGACCTGACGAGTATCATGTCCTGCATGGACAAAGCTCTAAGGGATGGAGCGAATGAATTGGCTTCCCTTTTCTCAGCAGGGGTCTTTAAGAAGAGGGCCCTTTTGTGCTCCTTCACCTCTAGATCTGTGACTGTTGCCCAGAAGTTGGAGCTGCTTTACGCCCCTTTTTCGCGTCATCTTTTTCCTGAAGCTCTGGTCAGAGATATCTCCCTTTCTCTGGCACAGAAGGCTACTCAGGACCTTTTGTCTCGGTCTGCTAGGAAGACCTTACCTGTTGCTCCTGCTCCTCTGAAGAAGGAAGAGAAGAAGTTTCAACAGCCCTTTCGGGGCAGGATCTCCTCGAGAGCGGATTTTAGGGGGAGAAGACAAGAGTCAGGGCCAAGGACCAGCAGAGGTGCGTTTAGGCCCCGGTCCAAAAAATGAGATGGAAGTCCTCCAGACACCAGTAGGGGCAAGACTGTCTCATTTTTGGCAGTCTTGGAAAAGGAGAGGGGCGGACACCTGGTCCCTCTCAGTCGTCAAGGAAGGTTACAAGATCCCCTTTTTAAAGAAACCACCTCTCTCAGACACTCCCCTAGCCTTAGTGGCTCAGTGCACCGATGCGGGGAAACGAGAGGCTCTTCTGGAGCTAGTCGACCAGATGTTGGTCAAGGGAGCAATAGAGCCGGTTCAAGACCTCGCCTCCCCAGGCTTTTACTATCGCCTGTTTCTGGTTCCCAAGAACTCGGGTGGATGGAGACCAGTCCTAGATGTCAGCTCTCTGAACGCCTTCGTGGAGAAAACAAAGTTCTCCATGGAGACGACTCAGTCAGTGCTGGCTGCAGTTCGTCCAGGCGACTGGATGGTTTCTCTCGACCTGCAGGACGCTTATTTTCACGTCCCCATTCATCCGTCTTTGAGGAGATATCTGAGATTTGTGTTCCAGGGCAAGTTCTTCCAATTCAGGGCACTTTGCTTCGGTCTCAGCACAGCTCCTCAAGTTTTCACCAGACTAATGGTGAATGTGGCAGGCTGGTTACACCAGGAGGGGATAAGGGTATCCTTCTATCTAGACGACTGGCTGATTCGGTCACAGTCGAAAGAAAAATGTCTGGAGGACCTAATGAAGACGTATACGATGACTCAGGACCTGGGACTCATCATCAACTGGGGGAAGTCTCAGACCGAGCCGAATCAGACTACAGTGAACCCTCGCTACTTCGCGGTTCGACCATCGCGGATTTTTTCCATAACCCATATATATACAGTAATATATATATATATGTATGCATGTATTTATGTATATATGTATGTATGTATATATGTAGGTATGTATATGTGTATACATATAAATATATATATTTATATATATATATATATATATATATATATATAGTAGGAAGATGTGATGTAGTTCTAAGGTAAAAGTATGGGAAATATGTCTGGGAAATAAGCAAAGCTCTACCTCCAGTTTGTTTCTTCATTATGATCAGAGATAAATGTAAACAAAACATTGGTTGCCATTTTTTATCGTGCTTTTTAGCGTGTTTAGGAAACACATGATATAAAATTGCCTTTAATATTTATGCCTGTTTTAGTTTAGGGTACTGTAGTACATGCATTAAGTGTTCTGTACTATAAAGGGTAGTTTTTTAACAGTACTACATACAAGGGAAGGTTTTAAAAGTCTGAATATACATGCTGAATAAAGAGGTAAATATGGTGTCACTACTTCGCGGATTTTCACCTATCGCGGCCGCGTCTGGAACCTATCTACCGCGATAAACGAGGGTTCACTGTATTCTCTATTTGGGGATAGTTCTGAATTCAGTTCTTTTTCAGGCTTCTCCCTCCCAGGAGAGGCAGACCAGGTGCCTGGACAAAGTCAAAGACTTTTTGAGGAAGAAGGAATGCTCAGCGAAGGAGTGGATCAGTCTGCTGGGAACTCTATCCTCCCTGGAGCAGTTTGTCCCGTTGGGGAGACTGCGCCTAAGGCCTCTGCAACACTTCCTCGCAAAGGTTTGGAACAGAAAGATCCAGGAGGACACTTTTTCTTTTTCCATTCCGACAAAGATCAAGGATCTTTTGATGTGGTGGCTGGACCCAGCTCTGTTGGGAAAAGGGATCTCCTTGTTCAAGAAGAACCCTGACCTAGTGTTATTCTCAGATGCGTCCGAGTCAGGCTGGGGAGCAACACTAGGGAACAAAGAGGTCTCAGGTATTGGGGAAGGGAGTCAGATCAGTTGGCATATCAACAGGAAGGAATTGATGGCCATTTTGTTAGGGCTAAAGGCCTTCAAAACCTCGGTGTCAGGAAAGACTGTGGAGATCAATTCCGACAACACCACAGCTCTCGCGTACATAAGGAAGCAAGGGGGAACTCACTCCCTCTCTCTGTTCTCAACTGCGAGAGAGCTTCTCCTTTGGGTGAACGAGAACGAGACTCAGCTGTTGACAAGGTTTGTTCAAGGGCAGAGAAACATCAGGGCAGACATGCTCAGCAGGAGGGGACAAGTCCTTCCCACAGAGTGAACTCTCAACCCGCATGTTTGTCGGAGCCTCTGGAAGTTGTGGGGCAGACCTGTAATAGACCTTTTCGCCTCCAGTCTAAACAAGAGGATCCCCAACTACTGCTCCCTAGCCCGGACGAGGAAGCTGTTGCAGTGGACGCCTTCTTGATGGATTGGACGGGGCTGGACATGTATGCCTTTCCCCCGTTCAAGATCATCAATCTGGTTGTCAGGAAATTCGCTCTCCTCGATTCGGGACGAATGATCCTAGTGGCTCCATTCTGGCCTGCGAGCGAATGGTTCACCGAAGTGGTAGGGTTGCTGATGGACGTTCCCAGAAGACTCCCGGCAAGTCCAGATCTTCTCAGACAACCCCACTTCGAGAGATTTCATCAAAACCCCCTCGCTCTCAATCTGACTGCCTTTAGACTGTCGAGAAGCTCGTTAAATCTCGAGGCTTTTCGGCACAAGCGGCGAAAGCTATTGCCAGAGCAAGGAGGATCTCTTCACAAAGAGTCTACCAGTCAAAGTGGGAGACCTTTAGAGCTTGGTGCAGGAGACACAAGGTTTCCTCGTCCTCTACCTGCAGACTTTCTTTTGTACCTCAGGCAGGATGCTAAGCTGGCTGTATCTACCATTAAAGGGGAGGAGAGAGAGGAGAGAGAGAGAGAGAGAGAGAGAGAGAGGAGAGAGAGAGAGAGAGAGAGAGAGAGAGAGAGAGAGAGAGAGAGATATATTGTTTTACGTACGTAAATGTAAATTTTAAACAAAAAAAAATATGATAGGTTACAATATGTAGACTTTTAAAACCTTCCCTTTAACTTAATGCATACAGTACATACAGTACTAAACTATAAAACAGGCACAAATACAGTTTTAGAATGTACAGTAAGAATATTAAAGTAAAAAATAAAGATTGTTACTGTACTCACCACGAAAGAAGTTGAAGAAAAACTTGAATGACGATGGCGATGAATTTGCTGCACAGTAGAAATGATGATGATGAAGCTGATGATGTGTTCTACTGTGCAGCCAGGTAGTATTTTACGTCTCTTCAGACGGAGGTGTCTTTTCCTGGGACACCTCTTCAACTTCTTCCTGGGAAACTTCTTCAATTTCTTCCGAAAGCGTACTAGCAGGAGGAACTGGCTCTTTTTTGCGAGGCTGGAAGAACATTGTGATCGGAAGTTGTTGCCGCTGCTTCTTTTTTCGATCCAAGAGCATTTTGTAGGGAGTCATGTCTTCATCGATCTTGTTGCAGAATTGCATCGAGCGAACCATATCCTCGTCCCACTCTTGCAACATTTCTTTCAACTCCTTCGCATGGTTGCAGGCCTTGGCAAGCCGTTCTAATGTTAAGCCCGTTTCTTCGACATTTTCTTGGGTCTCTTCCTGGGTATCACTCTCTTCTTCACTTGCCGATTTCGTCAGGTCTTCGAGGTCTGCGTCAGTTAGGGGCTGGGAATGGCAGTCCAACAACTCGTCGACGTCTTCAGTCGTCATGTCGCCAAACCCGTCACCTCCAATTATGGCAGCCAACTGCACAGATTTGCGTATTGCAGAGTGTTGGATTTCCGACGGAGTAAATCCCTTGTCGTCGTAAACAATATCGGGCCACAACTTCTTCCAGCTCGCATTCACGGTTGCAGGTTTCATCTCTTGAAGTGCCTTCTGAATATTCTGCATGCACGTGGCTATGGTGTACTGCCGCCAGTACGCCTTCAAGTTAAAATCTTCATCCTCGTCATCTTGGGCAGCATCCACACACGCAACGAGGTCCGCCAAGGTGTTCTTCGTGTAGAGGGCCTTGAACGCCCTGATAACCCCCAGGTCCATCGGTTGAATTAATGACGTGGTGTTGGGTGGCAGGAACTCAACCTGAATGCCCTCATGCGACAGGTCAGTTGCGTGTCCACCAGCGTTATCCGTAAGGAGAAGGATCTTGAATGGCAAGCCCTTCTCTAAGAGATATTTGCTGACTTGCGGGATAAAACACTGATGGAACCAGTTGGAGGTCAGCATCTTCGTAATCCATGCTTTTTGATTATGCATCCAGTACACGGGAAGGAGATTCTTATTTTTATTTTTCAAAGCGCGAGGATTTTTCGACTTATAAATAAGCCCCGGCTTCTAGCAAAAATCCAGCAGCATTGCCACACATCACGAGGGTAACGCGATCCTTGAATGCTTTAAAGCCAGAGGCTTTGGCTTCCTCTTTGAACAGGAAAGTTCGCGACGGCATTCTCTTCCAAAACAAGCCGGTCTCATCCATATTAAAGACTTGTTCCGGCTTGTATCCACCTTCGGCGATAATATTCTTGAACGTCTGGTTCACGTAAGTTTCAGCAGCGGCAGTGTCAGCGGAAGCAGACTCCCCATGCAGGGAAACGCTTTTCAGTGCGAAGCGTTTCTGAAACTTCGCGAACCATCCTTTGCTGGCGGAAAAACGCTTCTGAGGCTGGGAATCAGTGGATGTCCCTGGTTGAGGATCATCTGCATCATCATCATCTTCAGCATGGTTGCCGTCGTCGTCTTTAGGTTCCTTTGCAGCAAAATTCTCATATAAGCTCAAAGCCTTTGTTTGGATGGTGTTCGTATCCAACGCCATGTTCTTCTTCCGGCAGTCGGCAATCCACACAGCTAAAGCACCTTCCATGCGTACGATCGTTTTATTACGCGTTGTAACGACTCGCTTCGCTGATCTGCTAAAGGTGATTGCAGCCGTCTTTCTAATGTTCGCCTCGTCCTTCTTGATATAGCGAACAGTAGATTCGTTGATGCCAAAATGGCGGCCAGCGGACGCGTAACTTCTACCATCTTTTAACATGTCGAGAAGCGTAACCTTCTCAGCTATTGTCATCATCCTTCGGTGGCGTTTAGGCTCACTACCAGCCTTAAGAGAAGCAGAACGCTTGGGAGCCATTACAGTAGGATTTACAGTAACAAAAAGTTCAACTTAAAAAAGTCGCACACAGCACAGATTCACACACATAAGAACGTCTACTCAGCGATACGCGGTAACAGAGAGTGGACGATCCAGCCCCGCGAGAACTTAGATGCTGCGGGTAGGAGATCCTTGAATGCTTTAAAGCCAGAGGCTTTGGCTTCCTCTTTGAACAGGAAAGATCGCGACGGCATTCTCTTCCAAAACAAGCCGGTCTCATCCATATTAAAGACTTGTTCCGGCTTGTATCCACCTTCGGCGATAATTTTCTTGAACGTCTGTCTGGTTCACGTAAGTTTCAGCAGCGGCAGTGTCAGCGGAAGCAGACTCCCCATGCAGGGAAACGCTTTTCAGGGCGAAGCGTTTCTGAAACTTCGCGAACCATCCTTTGCTGGCGGAAAAACGCTTCTGAGGCTGGGAATCAGTGGATGTCCCTGGTTGAGGATCATCTGCATCATCATCATCTTCAGCATGGTTGCCGTCGTCGTCTTTAGGTTCCTTTGCAGCAAAATTCTCATATAAGCTCAAAGCCTTTGTTTGGATGGTGTTCGTATCCAACGCCATGTTCTTCTTCCGGCAGTCGGCAATCCACACAGCTAAAGCACCTTCCATGCGTACGATCGTTTTATTACGCGTTGTAACGACTCGCTTCGCTGATCTGCTAAAGGTGATTGCAGCCGTCTTTCTAATGTTCGCCTCGTCCTTCTTGATAAAGCGAACAGTAGATTCGTTGATGCCAAAATGGCGGCCAGCGGACGCGTAACTTCTACCATCTTTTAACATGTCGAGAAGCATAACCTTCTCAGCTATCGTCATCATCCTTCGGTGGCGTTTAGGCTCACTACCAGCCTTAAGAGAAGCAGAACGCTTGGGAGCCATTACAGTAGGATTTACAGTAACAAAAAGTTCAACTTAAAAAAGTCGCACACAGCACAGATTCACACACTTAAGAACGTCTACTCAGCGATACGCGGTAACAGAGAGTGGACGATCCAGCCCCGCGAGAACTTAGATGCTGCGTGTAGGAGATCCTTGAATGCGTTAAAGCCAGAGGCTTTGGCTTCCTCTTTGAACAGGAAAGTTCGCGACGGCATTCTCTTCCAAAACAAGCCGGTCTCATCCATATTAAAGACTTGTTCCGGCTTGTATCCACCTTCGGCGATAATATTCTTGAACGTCTGGTTCACGTAAGTTTCAGCAGCGGCAGTGTCAGCGGAAGCAGACTCCCCATGCAGGGAAACGCTTTTCAGGGCGAAGCGTTTCTGAAACTTCGCGAACCATCCTTTGCTGGCGGAAAAACGCTTCTGAGGCTGGGAATCAGTGGATGTCCCTGGTTGAGGATCATCTGCATCATCATCATCTTCAGCATGGTTGCCGTCGTCGTCTTTAGGTTCCTTTGCAGCAAAATTCTCATATAAGCTCAAAGCCTTTGTTTGGATGGTGTTCGTATCCAACGCCATGTTCTTCTTCCGGCAGTCGGCAATCCACACAGCTAAAGCACCTTCCATGCGTACGATCGTTTTATTACGCGTTGTAACGACTCGCTTCGCTGATCTGCTAAAGGTGATTGCAGCCGTCTTTCTAATGTTCGCCTCGTCCTTCTTGATATAGCGAACAGTAGATTCGTTGATGCCAAAATGGCGGCCAGCGGACGCGTAACTTCTACCATCTTTTAACATGTCGAGAAGCGTAACCTTCTCAGCTATTGTCATCATCCTTCGGTGGCGTTTAGGCTCACTACCAGCCTTAAGAGAAGCAGAACGCTTGGGAGCCATTACAGTAGGATTTACAGTAACAAAAAGTTCAACTTAAAAAAGTCGCACACAGCACAGATTCACACACATAAGAACGTCTACTCAGCGATACGCGGTAACAGAGAGTGGACGATCCAGCCCCGCGAGAACTTAGATGCTGCGGGTAGGAGATCCTTGAATGCTTTAAAGCCAGAGGCTTTGGCTTCCTCTTTGAACAT
This sequence comes from Palaemon carinicauda, assembly GCF_036898095.1. Taxonomy (NCBI): domain Eukaryota; kingdom Metazoa; phylum Arthropoda; class Malacostraca; order Decapoda; family Palaemonidae; genus Palaemon; species Palaemon carinicauda. The sequence goes on from NC_090746.1 coordinate 14,813,867, forward strand.
GAAAGATCGCGACGGCATTCTCTTCCAAAACAAGCCGGTCTCATCCATATTAAAGACTTGTTCCGGCTTGTATCCACCTTCGGCGATAATTTTCTTGAACGTCTGTCTGGTTCACGTAAGTTTCAGCAGCGGCAGTGTCAGCGGAAGCAGACTCCCCATGCAGGGAAACGCTTTTCAGGGCGAAGCGTTTCTGAAACTTCGCGAACCATCCTTTGCTGGCGGAAAAACGCTTCTGAGGCTGGGAATCAGTGGATGTCCCTGGTTGAGGATCATCTGCATCATCATCATCTTCAGCATGGTTGCCGTCGTCGTCTTTAGGTTCCTTTGCAGCAAAATTCTCATATAAGCTCAAAGCCTTTGTTTGGATGGTGTTCGTATCCAACGCCATGTTCTTCTTCCGGCAGTCGGCAATCCACACAGCTAAAGCACCTTCCATGCGTACGATCGTTTTATTACGCGTTGTAACGACTCGCTTCGCTGATCTGCTAAAGGTGATTGCAGCCGTCTTTCTAATGTTCGCCTCGTCCTTCTTGATAAAGCGAACAGTAGATTCGTTGATGCCAAAATGGCGGCCAGCGGACGCGTAACTTCTACCATCTTTTAACATGTCGAGAAGCATAACCTTCTCAGCTATCGTCATCATCCTTCGGTGGCGTTTAGGCTCACTACCAGCCTTAAGAGAAGCAGAACGCTTGGGAGCCATTACAGTAGGATTTACAGTAACAAAAAGTTCAACTTAAAAAAGTCGCACACAGCACAGATTCACACACTTAAGAACGTCTACTCAGCGATACGCGGTAACAGAGAGTGGACGATCCAGCCCCGCGAGAACTTAGATGCTGCGTGTAGGAGATCCTTGAATGCGTTAAAGCCAGAGGCTTTGGCTTCCTCTTTGAACAGGAAAGTTCGCGACGGCATTCTCTTCCAAAACAAGCCGGTCTCATCCATATTAAAGACTTGTTCCGGCTTGTATCCACCTTCGGCGATAATATTCTTGAACGTCTGGTTCACGTAAGTTTCAGCAGCGGCAGTGTCAGCGGAAGCAGACTCCCCATGCAGGGAAACGCTTTTCAGGGCGAAGCGTTTCTGAAACTTCGCGAACCATCCTTTGCTGGCGGAAAAACGCTTCTGAGGCTGGGAATCAGTGGATGTCCCTGGTTGAGGATCATCTGCATCATCATCATCTTCAGCATGGTTGCCGTCGTCGTCTTTAGGTTCCTTTGCAGCAAAATTCTCATATAAGCTCAAAGCCTTTGTTTGGATGGTGTTCGTATCCAACGCCATGTTCTTCTTCCGGCAGTCGGCAATCCACACAGCTAAAGCACCTTCCATGCGTACGATCGTTTTATTACGCGTTGTAACGACTCGCTTCGCTGATCTGCTAAAGGTGATTGCAGCCGTCTTTCTAATGTTCGCCTCGTCCTTCTTGATATAGCGAACAGTAGATTCGTTGATGCCAAAATGGCGGCCAGCGGACGCGTAACTTCTACCATCTTTTAACATGTCGAGAAGCGTAACCTTCTCAGCTATCGTCATCATCCTTCGGTGGCGTTTAGGCTCACTACCAGCCTTAAGAGAAGCAGAACGCTTGGGAGCCATTACAGTAGGATTTACAGTAACAAAAAGTTCAACTTAAAAAAGTCTCGCACAGCACAGATTCACACACTTAAGAACGTCTACTCAGCGATACGCGGTAACAGAGAGTGGACGATCCAGCCCCGCGAGAACTTAGATGCTGCGGGTAGGAGATGCGGGCAAAACACCAATCACAGGCTAGATAACAAAACTTGAGTTCTGATTCGTCATCTATCAGCGCTTGAACCAATCACAACCCGTCTTACAGTACTATGATGCGTAGGTTACCTACTCATAGAAGATGCCCCGCGCATACTGAACGTACGTAGATTAAGTAAATACCGTAATAATAATAAATAATGATAATAATACTGTACAGTAATAATGATAATAATAATGATATTAATAATAACAATAATAATTTTATTAACAACAACAACAATAATAATAATAATAACAATAATAATAATACAGCTTTACGTACGCTATTTTACGCCTCTCTCTCTCTCTCTCTCTCTCTCTCTCTCTCTCTCTCTCTCTCTCTCTCTCTCGTACGCTTATTCGAAATGTGATTTTTGCAACAAAGAATATTATTGGATGCAGTACTACGTACGTATACATACAAAAGATTCATGGAAAAGAAGCACATCCATTACATTTGTAGTACAGTAGTAGCCAACAGCAGCCTTACACCATTCTAATATGGTATGACTGCATCTGATTTGCGTTTCATGTTCGATTTAATTTTACTACGTACTGTACAGTATACAGTACTGAATTATCGTATGATCACATTCTCTTTTCGTGTTTTATTTCTTTCTGTGCTGAATTATATATCATATGTAATGCAATGAACAATCAGTAAGAACAGATATTACTAATTACAGTATTAATGGAATTACAGGTAACAAAATATCGTATTTGGTTGTCTTCAGATTTCGCGGTATTTTCGAATTTTCCGGAAAATCCGCGATATGTATACCTGTATATATATGGGTTATGGGAAAACCCCGCGAAGTGGTGAATCCGCGATTGTCGAACCGCGAAGTAGCGAGGGTTCACTGTATTCATAAAAATGGAGTTTTTATGATAAAACAAAGTTTTATGAATACTTACCTGGCAGTTATATATATATTTTAAAGCCCACCCACCTCCCCTCAGGAGACAGGTCGGGCAAAGATAATCTGAGGAACAGAAAACGGGAATGATTCCAAGTACCACCCTGTAAGGGTTGTTAACCATCTAACCACACAACCACCACAAGGCGGTTGCCGCGATTTTCGATTAAATTCTGCCGCAGTCGGAGACTCAGCTATATATATGTATAACTGCCAGGTAAGTATTCACAAAACTTTGTTTTATCATAAAAACTCCATTTTTCGAATGCACATTTTATTGCCTTGCATAGGATTTAGTTTTACTTTGTTATATTTCCAAATTCTCCAATGGCTTCAAGCACGTCAAAACATCAAGGATGCCTCAACAAGGCCAATTCTTTCTGCTACGTGTGTGGGGACTTCACAACAGTTGCACAGCGTCGAACCATCACTTCCCTCCTCAGAACTGCCTACTTTCACTATTTTGACTGTAAAATTGGTGATCAGGACAAGTCTTGGGCTCCACACATCTGTTGTAAACCCTGCTACAATGGACTAACTGCATGGTTTAATGGCAAGAAAGCAGCTTTCAACTTTGCAGTCCCGATGGTTTGGAGAGAGCCACGAAGCCACGCAGAAGATTGTTATTTTTGTTTAACTAATATAACTGGTTTCAATGCATCTTCTAGGAAAAAGATCAAATATCCCAACCTTCCATCTGCTATGAGACCCGTTCCCCATTCTTATGATCTTCCTGTACTCATACCTCCAGTAAATAAGGATCTTCTATCCTCATCAGATGAAGAAATGCCTTCAAGGGAGGATTCTGTCGAGTCAATATCTTTGGAAGATATTGAGTCTACATTTTCAGGAACGAAGTGGCAACGAGCCACACTGATCATGCAAGAAGACCTGAATGATCTTGCTCATGATTTGTATCTGTCAAAACAGCAGTCAGAGCTCTTGTCTTCTCTGCTTAAACAGTGGAACCTAGTCCAGGAAGATGTAAGGATCACCAGTTTCAGGAATCGGAACAATGACCTTGCTTCGTTTTTCGACATGGAAAACAAGTTGTGCTACTGCACAAACATACCTGGCTTGTTCACGTCCCTTGGTTTGCCACACAATCCTTCAGACTGACGTCTTTTCATAGACTCTTCCAAGCGAAGTCTCAAGGCTGTGCTTCTGCACAACGGGAATAAATATCCCAGCATTCCCATTGCACACTCTGTCCATCTAAAGGAGTCCTATGACAATATGGAGCTTCTTTTAGAAGCTATTAAGTACAGTGAGTACCAATGGAGTCTGTGTGGGGACCTCAAGGTCATTGGCCTTCTTATGGGTATGCAAGCAGGCTTCACAAAGTACTGTTGTTTTCTCTGTCTGTGGGATAGTCGAGCTGTATCCCAGCATTACAAGCAGAAAGACTGGGGGTCTAGAAGCACTTTTGTTCCTGGCGAACAAAGCGTCAAGGGGAATCCTCTGGTGGACATGAATAAGGTGCTTCTTCCTCTTCTTCACATTAAGCTTGGTTTGATGAAGAATTTCGTGAAGGCTTTGGACAAAAATGGTGCTGCCTTCCCACACTTGTCTACTGTGTTCCCAGGTGTTAGTGCTGCTAAGCTCAAAGAGGGCATCTTTGTCGGACCTCAGATCCGAGAAGTGCTGAAGGATACTGATTTTGAGGAGCTTCTTAACTTAAAGGAACTGAGAGCATGGGAAGCATTCAAGTCAGTCTGTAGTGGCTTCCTTGGTAACACACGCGTACCAGATTACCAAGCCTGTATTGAAAAGTTGCTAAAGTCTTACGAGGATATGGGGTGCCGAATGTCACTCAAGATTCATTTTCTCCATTCCCACCCCAACTTCTTCCTGCCAAACCGTGGAGCAGTGAGTGATGAGCATGGAGAAAGATTCCACCAAGACATTACGAAGATGGAGAGCAACTATCAAGGCAAATGGAACCCCGGCATGATGGGAGACTTCTGCTGGATGCTCTTGCGTGACATCCCGAAGGCAAAATACACCAGATCTTCTAAGAAAACACACTTTTGACTGTCTGTGGTACTATGAATTGTGTAATTGTGTCATCCAAGTATATTGATTCAATCAGTGTGTTTAATCTATCCTTTTTTATCTGTTATAAGCTTCTGCAACTCTTGAAATGTGCACATATATTCTCTTCACTTCACTTCACTTCCACTCCCAGGTAGGCTTTCAGCCTGTCAGTGGAATCAGTTGTCTTCTCCACTCAATTCTGTTTTAAAAAATTCCCTCTCTTCTCAGCTGTTCAATTGTTGGCATGTTGTTCTTTGTCAGAATCTCTTCAATTCCATCCCTCCAGCGTTTACGTGGTCTACCTCTTGATCTCCTCCCACCAGGCGTCCAGTCCCATCTCTTCCTTGCAATTCTATTTCCATCCATTCTCATTAAATGTCCCAGCCATCTCAGCTGTCCCTTCTCAATCTTGTTCAACATAGGAGATACCCCAACCATCCTTCTAAAATCTACATTTGTTCCGTAACCGAAATACAAATCACGCTATTTACATAGGGTTTACCTTTTAGCGCAGCTGAAATGACGAGCCAATAGTTTTAACGAGGGTTAATTACCCCCGCGCTAGTTAGCGGGGAGTGGGGAAGGGTAGCTTGCTACCCCTCCCCCCTCCACACACCGGTGACTTGCTTCACTTCACTTTTGGCTCGGCGGTGATCAGACGAGTCTGCTCATCGTCCTCGTGACAGCCTTTAATTTTCTGCTTTTTCTTTTCAGCGTGTGTGTTGGTTGGAAGTTGACCTTCATTATTATTTCTTTAACAATGCGTACATGCCCTGGAGTTGCTGGTCGTCCTTGTGGGACTTTCATGTCGGACGTAACTACGGATCCGCACACCCTTTTCCCTCAATGTCGGGGCCGACGGTGTGACCAGGAGAACATGTGCCGTGAGTGCAGGGAGTGGTCTGCCTCCCAGTGGGAGAGGTTTGGCCGTCGGCGTAAGAAGAAGTCCAAGAGAGACCGTTCTCCTTCGGGGTTAGCCTTGAAGGAGGAAGGTTCTCGGGACTCTTCTTCCGCCGCCCAAACCTCCTCCGAAGCTCCCCCTCGTCCGCCTCCTAAGGAGAGTCGGCCGAGTGGGAGCGCAGGCCCTAGTTCTGTTTCCCGACCTTAGGTGGGGGGAGAGGGCGTCGCCTCCCATAGCGAGGCGGTTCCCCCTCCTCCTTCGGGGGAGGTTATTGATAATGCCTTAACCAATGATGATCTTTTACAGATTTGGTCGTCCCTGGGGCTTAAGGGCTTGCCCTCCAGGGTCGCTTTTATTGACCTTGTTTCGTTGGGGGCCGCTGTGAAGCAGTCGCCGGCGGTAGCAGAGGTAGACCCTCTGTCTATTGTCTATTGTCGACGTCGTGGTGACAGAGGCCTCCGACGTGGCTGGGCAATCCGCCGCAGGTGCTGTTGCGGATGTTGGTGCTAAAGGCTCTCCTCCCCCTTCCGTACATCCTTCGAAGGGGGAAGTGAGTCCTTCGGTCTCTGCTGCTGCTCAGCTTCCTTCTGAGGGAAGTGCTTTGACGGAGACTCCCCTTCGGAGGACCGATGGTCCCGACGATCTCCCCCGAGGCCGCCTCCGCCGTAAGGCTCACCGTCCGCTACGCCGCTAGGGCCTCCCTTCCCCTTACAGGGGGGCTAAGAGGCGCCTTTTTGGGTCTTCATCCTCCGAGGGGGACTCTCCTCGTCGGCCTCAACCTACAGCTCCGTCTTCCTTGAACCTCTCTGCAGACCGTTCACCATCTCCTGCCAGATCTTCGCCTTCTGGAGAACTCGTCACCCGACGGGCAACGGTCCCTTCGGGGCTAAGGGATCCTTCCCTTCCACGAGCAGTGCTAGCGCACAGGCGCTCTCCTGCTCGCCAGCGCTCTCCGGAACGTCAGCGCTCTCCTGCTCGTCAAGACTCTCCTGCTCGTCGGCTTTCTCCTGATGTTCGCCCTCCTCGCCAGCGCTCTCCTGGTCGTCAGCTCTCTTCTGAGCGTCAGCGCTCATTTGAGGACCATCGCCCTGCGGTCTCTGACCATCCTACAGTTCCTGCTGAGCTCCCTGCTCACCATCTGCCTGATCCTGTGGCTACGCAACATCGTGCTGCGCGTGTGTCAAAAGCACATGTTCGCCAACGCGCCAGCGATCTTCCAGTTCCTGCTCGTGAACGCGCCGCGCCACCTGCCCTCGCCGCGCCACCTGCCCTCGCCGCGCCACCTGTCCTTTCACATGACACGCGTCGACCTTCTGCTCGCCAGCGATCACCTACGCGCCAGCGATCACCTACGTGCCAGCGATCACCTACGCGCCAGCGATCACCTACGCGCCAGCGATCACCTCCTCGCCAGCGATCACCTCCTCGCCAGCGTTCACCTGCTCGCCAGCGCGCACAGGCGATTTTAGTATCGCCTATTCAACAGCGACAGCCGGCGCGCCAACGTTCTCCAACGCTTCTGAAGGAACATGGTTCGCCAGCTACTAGCTCGCCATCACGCGATCGCCCACCTGCGCATGCTGTTCGCCATCGCGCGATTGCCCTCCTGCGCATGCTGATCGCCATCGCTCCCCATCACGCGATCGCCCACCTGCGCATGCTGCTCGCCATCGCACGATTGCCCTCCTGCGCATGCTGATTGCCATCGCTCACCTGCGCATGCTGCTCGCCATCCCTCGCCATTGCGCGGTCGTTCACCTGCGCATGCTGCTTGCCATTGCTCGCCAACGCGCACAGGCGATTTTAGTATCGCCTATTCAACAGCGACAGCAGGCGCGCCAACGTTCTCCAACGCTTCTGAAGGAACATGGTTCGCCAGCTACTAGCTCGCCATCACGCGATCGCCCACCTGCGCATGCTGTTCGCCATCGCGCGATTGCCCTCCTGCGCATGCTGATCGCCATCGCTCCCCATCACGCGATCGCCCACCTGCGCATGCTGCTCGCCATCGCTCGCCATCGCACGATTGCCCTCCTGCGCATGCTGATTGCCATCGCTCCCCATCGCGCGATCGCTCACCTGCGCATGCTGCTCGCCATCCCTCGCCATTGCTCGCCAACGCGTCGACATGTCACAACGCGCCATCGCCAACTTGCACGTCCGCGCTCACCAGCTCATCATCGATCACCTGTGGATCTACATTGCTAGCGGTCTTCCTCACCCACGTGGCAGCGCGTTTCCTCGCCGTCGCGCCAACGCTTGCGTTCGCCGCCTTGGACACGCGTTCATTCACCTGCCCACCCTCGCGCCCGCTCGCCCGCTCGCCCGCACGCCCGCGCGCCCGCTCGCCCGCGCGCCCGCTCGCCCGCGCGCCCGCTCGCCCGCGCGCCAGCGCGCCCGCGCGCTCGCTCGCCCGCGCTCCTGCGCGACCATTCGCCCTCGCACGACCATCGATCGCGGCGAATTACGCAGCCGGTGGTAGCAGCAGGAACGCGTGTTCCTAGACGGCACTCGGGATCACCTCCACCCAAACACAGGTTGGTAGTGCAGGACAAGGAGAGGTTAGTACATCATTCTTGCCCACCTTCTTTTCAGGCAGGTACAGTACTGTGGTGTCCACTCCAAAGGATCGCCTGATCCCTTTCCCAGCACTCCCATCACTCGCCGACCAGGGTAACAAATCAACGGCTGTCTCTCTTATGCTGAAGAGAAAGCGAGGAGTGGACTTCGTGGTGACTTCCCCCAGGGCGAAGTTGGTTCCCAAGAGGTCGGTCACGAAGGTCCCTTCTCCTGCACGAGTGCTCTCTCCTTCTCCTGTGGACGAGGCCTTTCCGTCCTCAGGTGAGTCCAGTGGGGCGGTAGTCTTCCCCTCGGCACCAGGGGGGGAGACTTCGCTTCATGCAGGAGAATTGTCTCGTGAGGAAGGGGCCCCTCGAACCTCATTGTTGGGATCCTGTATCCCTCCCAGGAGGGAATCCAAGGACTCCAAGACCGTCCCTAAATCCTCTGCAAGGATTCGTCAGGAACCCACGACTACCCGGGGGAATGTCCACGTGTCACCCCAGGAAGAGATCCCTGGTGCAGGAGACTTCGCTGCCAGCCCGCAGGGAGGAGAACAGCAAGAATCCGAACGTGCCTTCTGGCAGGTCCTAAGCTTGATAAGGCAACTTAACGGGCTTATGGATCCAGTCATCGCCCCCCGTGAAGGCAAAGACATGATTTTGGATGAAGTGTTTGACGTTCGGAAGGCCCCTAAGACCAGTGCGGCTCTGCCCTGGTCTCGGGGGCTGAAGAGTGCCAGGGCTAGGGCCAACGCTCAGCTCGCACTTCTTGCCTCCTCCAGTCGTTCCACTGCCGGGAACAAGCTCATCCCTCCTCCTCGTCTTCAGCAGAGGAGGTATTTCGAGATCCTGGGTGAGCACAACCTCGCTCTTCCTCTCCATCACTCTGTGGAGGAGCTGGCGAAGGGAGTTCCCCTTGAGAAACTCTCTGCCCGGCAGGTGTCGTTCTCAGCGGCAGAGATCCTTAGCCATGAGAAGGTCGCTAAGTGTGCCATGCAGGCCACTTCGTGGCTGGACTTTTGGCTAGTATCTCTGGGCATCCTATTGCGATCGGAGGACTTGTCCAAGGAGACCAATAGGAAGGCCCTGGAGACCTTCTTGCTCTCGGGCACCCACTCCATCGAGTTTTTGGCGCATCAGGTTACCACCCTGTGGGCCAACTCGGTGTTGAAGCGTCGCGATGCTGTGTCCGAGAGATTCCATCCGAAGGTCCCCGCCGTGGATGTGTGTAGGCTCCGACATGCTTCCCTTCTGGGGGAGAACCTGTTTGAGCCTCTAGACATGGAGCGAACGGCTTAGAGGTGGAGGAAATCTAGCACGGACTCCCTCCTCCATAGGGCCCTTACAACTCGGCCCTATAAGCCTCCAGCCCCTCCACAACAGCAGCAACAGCCTCGTAAGGCTCCCTAACAGGCACCGGCAGCTAAGAAGGTGGTGTCTAAGCCCCAGCCCTTTCTAGCCAAGGTCAAGAGGGGTGGTAAGTCCTCCAGGGGAGGCAAGACTCCTAGGGGTGGCGGCCGCAAGACCTAGGGGTGGCAGTCCGCCTGTGGGGGGATGCCTTCAGCGTTGCGTCCGCAGGTGGCAGCAACACGGGGCCGATGCTTGGACGGTCTCAGTGATCGGCCAAGGCTATCGCGTCCCATTCACAACATCTCAACCTCCCCTGACAGCGAATCCAGTGTCGTTGAGCTCCTATGCCACGGGATTGGCAAAGGGGCTGGCCCTTCAGGCCGAAGTCGAGACCATGCTCGAGAAGGGTGCTCTCCAGGAGGTCGTGGACGGCTCCCCAGGCTTCTTCAGTCAACTCTTTTTTGTAGAGAAGGCTACTGGAGGCTGGAGACCCGTCATCGATCTCTCAGCTCTGAACAGGTTTGTCAAACAAACCCGGTTCAGCATGGAGACAGCAGACACGGTCAGACTTGCGGTGAGACCACAAGACTTCATGTGCACACTGGACCTAAAGGACGCGTACTTCCAGATCCCAATCCATCCGTCTTCCAGGAAGTACCTGAGATTTTGCCTAGACAACAAGATCTACCAGTTCAAGGTGCTGTGTTTCGGTCTCTCCACAGCTCCTCAGGTGTTCACCAGTGTGTTCACCCTGATTTCATCTTGGGCACACAGGAACGGCATTCGTCTCCTTCGTTATCTGGACGATTGGCTGATCCTAGCAGACTCGGAGTCGACCCTTCTTCGGCACCGAGACAGGCTTCTGGATCTTTGCCAGGATCTGGGGATCGTGGTAAACCTCGAGAAGTTCTCTCTACAGCCGTCCCAACGACTGGTTTATCTAGGCATGCTAATAGACACCAATCTCCACAAAGCCTTTCCATCAGACGACCGGATAGCAAGACTGAGGAGGGTGGCGGAACCCTTCTTCAGGCGAAAAGAACTCCCCGCTCAATCGTGGTTGCGTCTCTTAGGCCACCTATCCTCCCTGGCCCGTCTGGTTCCAAACAGCCGCCTCAGGATGAGATCCCTTCAATGGCGGCTCAAGTCCCGTTGGAATCAAGGATCCGATTCCCCGGACATTCTGATCCCAATGGGGTCTCTGGAACAGACGGACTTGCGGTGGTGGCTGGTCGACGAGAACCTGCGGAAGGGAGTGAGTCTTCTCGTCCTCCCCCCGGAATTGACTCTGTTTTCGGACGCGTCAAAAGAAGGGTGGGCGGCGCACGTTCTGAACCAGAGGGCCTCAGGCCTTTGGTCAGAATCAGAAAAGTGCCTACACATCAACCTGCTAGAATTGAAGGCCGTCTTTCTGGCTCTTCAGCAGTTCCAACGGTCCCTGGCGGGTCACTCCGTGGTGGTGATGAGCGACAACACCACGGTAGTGGCTTATATCAACAAGCAGGGAGGCACTTTTTCGCAACAGCTATCCCATCTTGCAGTAGAGACTCTGAGGTGGACCGAAACCCACTCGATAACACTATCAGCTCGCTTCATTCCTGGCAAGAGGAATGTGCTCGCCGACAGTCTGAGCAGGGCTTCGCAGATAGTGAGTACCGAGTGGTCTTTGGATCCTCAGATAGCCAACAAAGTCCTGACTTTGTGGGGTTCCCCGACTGTGGACTTGTTCGCGACAGCCTTGAAATTCAAGCTGCCCCTGTACTGCTCCCCAGTCCCGGACCCCAAGGCACTCTGGCAAGATGCTTTCCAGCAACGGTGGGACAACATCGACGTGTACGCCTTCCCACCGTTCTGTCTGATGAGAAGGGTGCTCAACAGGACCAGACTATCGGTCAACTGTTCGATGACTCTGGTAGCTCCGCTATGGCATCACGCAGAATGGTTTCTGGACCTTCTGCAGCTCCTGACGGAACTCCCGAGGGAGCTTCCTCCACGACACGAGCTTCTCAGACAACCCCACTCCGGCGTCCCTCACAGGGCCGTAGCCTCGCTTCGGCTTCACGCCTGGAGACTATCCAGCGTCTCCTCGCGGAGAGAGGCTTTTCGCAACAGGTTGCGGAGAGAATGTCTCGGCACCTGCGAAGGTCCTCTGAGGGAGTCTACCAAGCAATGTAGAGAGTCTTTTGTGGTTGGTGTCGTGGAAGGGGTATCTCTCCACTCGATGCCACTATTCCAGCAATAGCGGACTTCCTCGTGTATCTGCGGGAAGAAATGCGCCTTTCTGTCTCGGCAGTGAAAGACTATCGCTCAGCCTTAAGCTTGGCCTTCAGATTGGAGGGCGTGGATATTTCTTCATCGCTAGAACTCTCTTTACTCATACGTAGCTATGAGCTTACCTGCCCCCAGTCGGAAGTGAGACCCCCTCCTTGGAACGTGGTTCGAGTCCTCAGGCCTCCGATCGCCACCTGTCTTGGAAGACGGCTTTCCTACTCGCCTTGGCTTCGGCCAAGCGGGTTAATGAACTTCATGGTCTCTCGTACGACATCGCCCATTCAAGGGGATGGGGGGGAGGTAATGTTCAGGTTCGTCCCTGAGTTTGTTGCCAAGACTCAGAATCCTGGAGTGCCGGATCCTCGGTTCGACTCTTTCAGGATCGCGAGTCTCCGTTCTGTAACAAGCGACCCAGACCAGCTGCTACTATGTCCAGTGAGGTGTCTGAGGCACTACTTGAAGAGAACGGCTGCAGTCCGTCCTCATGTGCGAGCTTTGTTTGTGAGCACAGGCAGGACTAAGAGGAGGGTCACCAGGAACACCATCTCAGCTTGGATTCGAAGGGTTATCCACCATGCCCTGAATCCTGACCCTCCTCCGTCACGTCGCCCTAGGGCCCACGATGTCAGGGGTATTGCTACATCCCTGGCCTTAAGAGAAACTTCTCTGTGACGCAGGTACTTCAAGCTGGGGTCTGGAAGCGTCAAACGACCTTCACAGCCCACTACCTGTAAGACGTGACCCACAGGAGCCTCGATACGTTTTCTATCTGCCCTGTGGTGGCTGCACAACAGCTGGTCTAACCTCAGGCTCCTTCTTGGACAAGTAGCAGTAGGTTGAGGGCGTTGTTACCCGGTCTTAGTCTGCGTGAATGAAAGAGTATGTCTGACCCTTACTTCTTTCTTCATTCTCCCCTCTCTTGGGGAAGCAGCATCCTGGTCCTCGCATAGCTGACCTCGACCTCTGCAGGTAACCCATGCTTCTTTGTGCTCCTAGTATTAAGCTTAATACTGTTGCGTCTCCCATACCCTGACGAGGTGGTATTGGGAACGTCCTATCCTAGAATTCCTATCTGAAGGTCTCAAGGTCAACTTCATAGGACGAGTCACACTCTCCTCCTCACACTGCTTATGTAGGCCACTCGTTCCTAGCGATGCTAGGAACTTGTGAGGTACAGGGGCTCCCTCTCTCTAGTGCTGCTCACTGAGGGATCGAGTCCCCGGGCAAGCCGAAGTCAGTAAGGCTGGGGACTTTCCACCCTTCCTAAGGGGTAAGTCACCCTATGTAAATAGCGTGGTTTGTATTTCGGTTACGGAACAAATGACAAATTCGAAGATAATTTGTATTTTTCCTAACCATACAAGCCTTAGCTATTTACACATATGTGCCCGCCATCCCTGACCCCCAAGTCAAGTCCTACCTCTAAGTGAAGTGAAGCAAGTCACCGGTGTGTGGAGGGGGGAGGGGTAGCAAGCTACCCTTCCCCACCCCCTGCTAACTAGCGCGGGGGGTAATTAACCCTCGTTAAAACTATTGGCTCGTCATTTCAGCTGCGCTAAAAGGTAAACCCTATGTAAATAGCTAAGGTTTGTATGGTTAGGAAAAATACAAATTATCTTTGAATTTGTCATTTCTTATTCTATCTCTTCTTGTTTTGTGCATTATTATTCTCAGGCTTTTCATCTCTGAAGCTTGGACTCTGCTCCTGTCTTTGATTGTCATTGTCCAGCTCTCTGATCCATATGTCATGATTGGTGTTAGTAATCCTTCAAATATGGTTTTCTTTACTTCTGTAGGTATATATGCATCTCATAATTGGATAGAGTGCTCCAGAGCATTTATTATATTTCTTTATTCGTTCAGTGATTTCTTCTTTGTTCTTATAGCCGTTGTCTATAAACATACACCCTAAATACTTGAATGCGTTGGTGTCCTTAATTACCGTATTTCTTTCATGATGTTCGTTGGAGCTTGTTGTTGTTTGTTGATTGTTAATTTGTTCTGTAACTGAATACAAACCACGCTATTTACATGGGGTAATTACTTAGGCGCAGCCGATGACGAGCCATAAAGTTTTAACGAGGGTTTCCTACCCCACCGCTAGTTAGCGGGGGGTTAGGGAGGGGTAGCTTGCTACCCCTCCCCCCTCACGCACACCGGTGATTAGCTCACTTTACTTTTGGCTCGGAGAGACGACAGACCTGTCAGCGCTCTCCTCTTTGTTGACTGCCATAATTTTGTTTGCTTTTTCTTTTCAGTGTGTGTATGAAGTTGGCCTCTATTTCTCCTTATGCGTACGTGCCCTGGACTTCCCGGCTGCTCTTGTGGGACCTTTATGTCGGCCGTGGAAACGGATCCTCACTCCTTATGCCCTCAGTGTAGGGGCCAATGGTGTGATAGTTCTAAATTGTGCATTGAGTGTTGGGAGTGGTCTACCTCCCAGTGGGAGAGGTTTGCCTGGCGACGTAAGAAGAAGGCTAAAAGGGATCTTTCTTCTTCCGAGGCTTCTCGGAAGAAAGAAAATCCCAAGTTGTCTTCTTCCACCGCCCATTCCTCCTCCGAAGCTCCCGCTCGGGCGGCCTCTTCCGAGAGGCCGGCGAGTGGTAGTGTAGACCGTAATGTTGTTGATGTCATTAACCGATCCCGTGGTGAGGGAGAGGTCGTTGCCTCCCATAGCGAGGCGGCGGCCCCTTCCCCCTCGGAGGAGGTGGTTGTTTCTATCAATGATCTTTTTCAGCTTTAGGCTTCCTTGGGGCTGTGGGGTTCGCCCTCCAAGGAAGCCCTGTTTGACATGATCAAATGGGGTGCGGCTGCCGAATAATCGTCAACCTCAGCGGAGATAGATCCTCTGTCTGTGGTTGACGTTGTTGTGTCGGAAACATCCCGTGGATCTGGCCAAACTCCCGTTCCTGTGGCTGCGGTAGCAGAAGGTTCTGTCTCCCCCTCCGAACATACTTCGAGGGAGGAGCTTAGTCCCACGGTCTCTCATTCCGTTGAGACTCCCTTTGGGGGGAGTTCTCTGGTAGAGACGCCTCTTCGGAGGCCCATTGATGGTCAGCCTGCTTATCCCACGGCCCCTCGTGGGCGTATAAGGCGGAAGGCTCGTCCTCCCCTTCGCCGTAGAGGCCTTCCTTCCCCCTTTAAAGGGGTTAGGAGGCGCCTCTTCGGCTCGATGTCACCACAGTCCTCTGCGGAGGAGACGACTCGCCGCTCTCCTGACCTGCCTGCTACCAACCTTGACCTCTCCGGGGATCGTTCACGATCCCCTTCGGAGGATGGTCGTCCTTCGGGACAAGGTGAGCTGTCGCCCAGACCTTCGACATCTAAAGCTGCTGACGCGCTTTACGCGCCACCTGAGACTGCCACTGCGCAATCTTCAGGCCCTTCGAGATACGAGAGAGGTTCGCGATGCGCGCCCGCGTGCAGTTACTGTTCCAGCACCAACGCGACCACGCGTCGCGACGACTCAGCTCGTCGCCCCAGAGGTTGCCAAGCTAGTGCACGGGTGCTCACCGCCGCCTCTGGAACCGCGCGAATCTACTGTAGATACGATCGCGCCCGACGCGCCAAAATCGCGCCCTGTTCCTGCTACACGCCCCGTGCCTGTCTTTAAGACAGCGTTGGTTGCTCAACTAACTCTAGAGCGCCCTCACGCGGCTCGCACCACGCGACCTCCAAAGCAGCGAACCCCGGTGCGACCTGTTCCTGATGCGCGCCATGCGCGCCCACGATCGCCAGCGCAACTAGTGCTTCCACAGGCGAGTAGATCGGTCCTCCCAGCCCGTCGCCAAACCTCTCGCCCCCAGGTCGCTCGCGACCTTGCTCCAGCGCTATCGCGCCCTCGGCCGGTTCTCCCGGACACGCGCTCGGGCGCTCCCGTTATCTCACGCCCTCCGGGGCCGCACCAGGTCGCTGCGAGCCTGCGCGTTCGGCCTCCTGTTCCAGCTCCTGATCGCCGCACGCCTACACCATCGCCTACGCGCTCTCGCGACCATGTTCCCGCTCAAGCTGCCGTGCGCCCCCGTGCCCACGCTCCTGCTCTGTCGCCAGAGCGCCATCGCTCCTGACCATCCTCCTGCGCGCCCTCGCGCCCGCCTCCACCCCCGCCCACACGGGTGCGCGTGCGCGATTTCCCAGCTTAGCGCCCTCCTTTCATGCACGACCCTGCTCTGTGCCCGACACACGATTCCCAGCGCGATCGCCGACAGGCGGATTCTTCCTTGTCGCGTTCCCCTCCCCGCAAGCGCAGACCAGCGCGCTCGCCAGAGGGGGAATGCTCCTCGGACAGGTCTAGGGATTCTTCTCTTACAGCCCTGCAGGCGAACCCTCGTTTGTCGACTCCTCTTAGGGATCCCTCGATCCCCTTCCCTCCAGAGGGCGTGTCAGACAGCGCTGCTGTTGTCAACAGCCCTGGTTCGACACCCTACTCAGAGCTCTCGTGCGGGCGATTAAGCCAGCCCTCTCTGATTCGGGTCGCGAGCCAGCGGCAGCTTCCTCCCCCCTGAAGAGGAAGAGAGGAGTCTCTCCCGTGGATCCTCCTCCGAGGCCTGTGCTGTCCCCGCGCAGATCCTTACGCAAGGCTACTACTCCCTCTCAGACCTTCTCGCCCTCCCCTGCGGAGGAGGATTACCCCTCCTCAGGAGAGTCGGTCGAGCAGGAACACTCCCCCATCGCACCAATGGAGGACGTTCCTCCTCTTCCCGAGAGGTCTCCTCGTCCCGAGGTGGAGAAGGATCTGCCTCCTTGAGAAGGATCTGCCTCCTTCGCTTCTAGAGTCCTGTATCCCACCCAGGAGGGAACCTAAGGACTCTTAAGACGATTCCCAAATCGTCAGCTAGGATCAGACAGGAACAGCCCAGAGCCGTCGAGGATGTCCACGTTTCCCCCCAGGAAGAGCCTCTGGGGTCCGGAGACTTCGCTGCAAGTCCGACAGGAGGCGAGCACCAGGAGTCAGAACACGCGTTCTGGCAAGTCTTGACTCTCATGAGGAACCCGTTCACAGCATCTCTCCCTTCCCTTACAGCGAATCCAGTGTCGATGAGCTCTTTTGCCATGGGATCGGCAAAAGGGCAGGCCCTTCGGGCCGAAGT
Organism: Palaemon carinicauda; assembly: GCF_036898095.1. Taxonomy (NCBI): domain Eukaryota; kingdom Metazoa; phylum Arthropoda; class Malacostraca; order Decapoda; family Palaemonidae; genus Palaemon; species Palaemon carinicauda. Next base: position 14,830,770 of record NC_090746.1, read on the forward strand.
CCAGATCATGTTGGAGAAGGACGCTCTCCAGGAGGTCGTGGACGGGTCCCCAGACTTCTACAGTCGACTCTTTCTTGTGAGAAAGGCGTCTGGAGGCTGGAGACCAGTCATCGACCTCTCGACACTGAACGGGTTTGTCAAGCAGACTCCGTTCAGTATGGAGACGGCAGACACGGTCAGACTTGCAGTGAGACCACGAGACTTCATGTGCACACTGGATCTGAAGGACGCGTACTTCCAGATCCCAATCCATCCGTCTTCAAGGAAGTACCTGAGATTTTGCCTAGACAACAAGATCTACCAGTTCAAGGTGCTGTGTTTCGGTCTCTCCACAGCACCTCAGGTGTTCACCAGAGTCTTCACCATCATCTCTTCATGGGCTCACAAGATCGGCATCCGTCTCCTTTGTTACCTGGACGACTGGCTGATCCTGGCAGACTCGGAGGCATCCCTTCTTTGCCTCCGAGACAAGCTCCTTGAAGTTTGCCAGGATCTGGGGATCGTGGTAAACCTCGAGAAGTCCTCTCTGCAGCCCTCTCAGAAACTGGTATATCTAGGCATGATCATAGACACCAATCTCCACAAAGCCTTCCCATCAGACGAAAGGATAGCAAGGCTGAGGAAGGTTGCGAAACCTTTCCTCAATCGAGAAGAACTCCCAGCCCAATCGTGGCTTAGTCTCCTCGGCCACCTCTCCTCTCTGACCCGTCTCGTCCCCAACAGTCGCCTCAGGATGAGATCCCTTCAGTGGCGACTGAAGTCTCGGTGGAGTCAAGGACTCGACTTCCCGGACATCCTGATCCCCTTGGGATCTGCGGAACGAGCGGACCTCAGGTGGTGGGTGGCAGACGAGAACCTACGAAAGGGAGTGGATCTTCTCGTCTCTACCCCGGATTTGATACTGTTTTAGGACGCATCAAACAACCACAGGGCCTCAGGCCTGTGGTCAGAATCAGAAAAGTACCTTCACATAAACCTGCTAGAGATGAAGGCCGTTTTCCTAGCCCTTCAAAAGTTCCACCAAGTCCTGGCGGGCCACTCCGTAGTGGTGATGAGCGACAACACCATGGTAGTGGCTTACATCAACAAGCAGGGAGGTACCTTTTCGGAACAGCTATCCCATCTAGCAGTAGAGATCCTGAGATGGTCCGAAGTCCACTCGATATCACTTGCGGCTCGCTTCATTCCAGGCAAGAGGAATGTGCTCGCCGACAGTCTGAGCAGAGCGATGCAGATAGTGAGTACCGAGTGGTCTTTGGATCCTCGGATAGCCAACAAAGTCCTGACTTTGTGGGGTTCCCCGACTGTGGACCTGTTCGCTACGGCGTTGAACACCAAGCTTCCGCTGTACTGCTCCCCAGTCCCGGACCCCAAGGCCCTCTGGCAAGATGCCTTCCAACAACGGTGGGACGTCGATGTGTACGCCTTTCCCCCGTTCTATCTGATGAGGAGGGTCCTCAACAAGACCAGAACATCGGTCAATCTCTCGATGACCTCAATAGCTCCGCTATGGCATCATGCAGAGTGGTTTCCGGACCTTCTTCAGCTCCTCACGGAGCTCCCGAGGGAGCTCCCTCCACGTCACGAGCTACTCAAACAACCACACTCCAACATCTTCCACAAAGCCGTAGCTTCGCTTCGACTTCACGCCTGGAGACTATCCAGCATCTCCTCAAAGAGAGAGGATTTTCGCAACAAGTTGTGGAAAGGATGTCTGGCCACCTGCGCAGGTCATCCGCAGGAGTCTACCAAGCGAAGTGGCGAGTTTTCTGTGGTTGGTGTCGTGGAAGGGGTATCTCTCCCCTCGATGCCACTTTACCAGCAATAGCGGAGTTTCTTGTGTATCTGCGGGAAGAAATGCGCCTTTCAGTCTCGGCAGTGAAAGGCTATCGCTCAGCCTTAAGTCTTGCCTTCAGGCTCAAAGGAATGGACATTTCCTCCTCGCTGGAACTGTCTTTTCTCATACGGAGTTACGAACTTACCTGCCCTCGGTCGGAAGTGAGACCTCCTCCTTGGAACGTGGTTTGAGTCCTCAGGTCTCTTAAGAGGCCTCCCTACGAACCATTACGCTAGGCTTCTGATCGCCACCTTACCTGGAAGACTGTGTTCCTGCTAGGTTTGGCCTCGGCCAAGCGAGTCGGCGAACTGCATGGTCTCTCCTATGACGTCGCCCATTCAAGGGGATGGGGGGAGGTAACGTTCAGCTTCGTCCCTGAGTTTATTGCCCTCTTAATGAGAGAATTCCTTGATGAAGTCATTGAGCTTCAGCACGGCATTTTATTCCCGTGCTGAAACTTGGTGACGGGCAAGAGGGCTCTCGAACTTGGGGAAATTGCTCCCCCAGTTCGAATCTAAATTTCTCTCTTTCACCTTTTTCTTTTTCTCAATATTACTTCGACTTTATCCTAATTTCATAAACTTTCTTTCGTCTTGCTTTCCAAACTCTATGAGAAAAATATCCCTCATTATATATTGTGTGTATATATTATGTACATATATATTTATTATTTTTTTTTTCCTATGGCTTGGATGTTTTTACATCCATTGTAGCCCCGGCGGGGATGTTCATACATCCTTTATTGCTGCCTGCTTTGATGAGTGGGAGGAGGTATCACGGTTGGGAGGTGTTTGCATTCAAAGCTATATGTAAGAGTATTGGATGATTTTAGCCATCCCGAAGATAGTTTGGACCTTTTTGGCGGAACTATTCTCAAGTGTTGGGTCTTCGGAATCCAGGGGAATCCAATGCTTGGGGTAGGACTCTCGCCTTTTGGCCGGAAGCCCGTCATTACAGATATGGGGAGGATGATTCCATAATTTCTTGGTCTCAGTCCTAACAGGCGGGTTCAGCTTACACCTGTGCCCCTATATCTGTTTTGATGCTATCCTTCGGGTAGGGTATGGAGTGGACCATCTGGGAAGTATACTCTCATTGTGCCGATAATGGAGAGTGCAAATTTCCTTTCTGACGTGTGATGGCCTAACATTCTCGAGCAGGTACATCAAACTAACCCTTTTCTCTCTCTCTCGTCAAATGGATTCTTTAAGTAACGAACCCCCATCCCCTGGATATGCTGACTCTCCCCCGGCACTGTTGACGACCTCTGCTAATTCAATTAAGGAAAATTCTGTTGACGACCTAGGAACGAAAAAGGACCCCTCTACTAATGTTTTAAAACCAATTAAGTTGGGTAACAAATGGAAACTAAGAATCTTTCATGTTACCCAAATTCCAACAAATACTGATTATGATATGATATATAAAGCATTTAGATGCTATGGAGTGATAAAAGAAATTAGAATGAAACTTGAAAATGAAAAATGGCATTCATGGATAACTTATAACAATCATGAAGAAGCATTCAATGCAATATGTAACATCAACGATATCAAAATTAATAACTTGAATGTCATGGGTGCCCTTTGTGATAAGATACCAAACAGTTTGGATGTATATAGACCTGCTGACTGGTTTGAGAAAGATATCGATTTAACTATGCTCCCCCAAAGAAAGCCAAAACCACCAATGTGGCTTGTTGCCGAGCCTAAAGGGAGTAATGGGAATTATTTTAAAATTAGAAAAATAATTCAGAAAAAGGTAGGAACCATTGCACCAAGTGATATATCTCGCTTTGGGAAAAATAGCTTCCTAATCCATGCAAAATCATACACGCAATCGGTAATACTGTCTAACCTTACGACAAGCAGTGATGAGGATATGTTAGATGTCAAACCCCACCTAAACTTTAGTTACGGAAGGGGAGTAGTCTTCAATAAAGATCTGTATGAATTTACAGAAGAGGAAATACTAGCCATGTGCCCATTAACAGTGTGGAAAGTGCATAAGATTCCTGGGACGTCAATGATTATCCTTACTTTCCAGGATGCTGATGTGCCTTTCCACATCGATATTGAAAATGAAAGAATAAAAGTTAGACCTTTTAAACAAAAGCCCTTACAATGCTTCAAATGTTTCAAATTTAGACATCCTTCTAAAGTTTGAAAAAATGTGTAGCATCTGTGCCAGTCCTTATCATGGAGAGTGTACACTTGAGCCCAGCTGCTTGAATTGCAATTCAAACCATAAATCCACTGACAGGAGCTGCGAGATAAAGTTTGAAGAAGCAGCCCTCAACAAATCCAGTGTAGAACACATAAGTGTAGGACATGCCAAAAGACTACTGAAAAAACCAAACAGCTATGCAAAGGCACTGAAATCAAGAGAAAATATACCACAGGAGACATCGAACCCACATAGTGCTGCCAGTAATTCCAAGAAAAGAAATACATCATCTAATGATAGTAAAGTTTTACGTGACAAGGTAAGCATATTGCCTTCCAAGGGTTTGCCACGGTGTATTAAAACTGCGACACTGCCCACTTCTATACAAACTTCATCCCCCATTACCAGCAATAGTACTAACCTCTCTCAGGCCATGTCCTTGCCTGATTTGATGGAGGTTCCACCCGAAACAAAGTTACCAGGTGCACCTGTGGTAGGGAAGGTGCAAAAACCGGGTAGATCCTCACCACCTATAAATAGGAAAAGAGAGAGACCTCCATCTCTCTCACCCCCTTCCATAAGAAATATTAGAGTTATGACATCAAATAAATATGATGTTTTGTCTGTTGATGTTTCTGATCACCCAGAAGACAATTTAAATAAATCAGAAATTCAAGTTGAGGTTCACCATCCCCCTCAACAATTGGATCAGAAGGACAACAAAAAAAGCACAAACAAAAAACCATATTTATCAAGACCCTCTAATAAAACCACCGGGAAATAGCATTAGATAAAAAATTGCTAATGGGAAGACTTCATCTAAAAGCTCTTCCAAAAAATAAACCATAGTTTTTTCCTCCATTTTGCAATGGAATTGTCAGGGTTTAAGGGCCAAATATGAAGAACTTAAGCTCTTAGTTTACGAGCATTCCCCCATAATTGTAAGTCTACAGGAGAGCAAGCTTGATGCTAATACCCCTTGTCCTCGCAAATATATTAGTTATAGGACACCATATGATCACCAAGTGGGGAGCCATGGCGGAAGTCTCATATACGTTCGTCGAGATGTTCCCCAAGTTTCTCTGTCTATTCCTACACCTCTGCAGGCAGTGGTTTTACAGATTGACATAGGGAGAAAATATACAATTTGTTCTCTGTACTTGCCTCCAAATGATAACATTTTGTTTGATAACTTAGTGGAGGTGATTCAACAACTCCCTCAACCTTTTCTTTTACTTGGAGATTTGAATGGTAGACATCCTTTGTGGGGTGATGTTTTAGCAAACACGAGGGGAAATATCATATCATCAATTGTGGAAAATGAAGATGTGAGACTCCTTAATACAGGAGAGCCCACACACTTTCATGTCCAGACAGGTACCTTGTCATGTATTGACCTATCAATCGTAAGCTCTAATTGCCTTCTCGACTTCAATTGGAGGACATTAGATGATTGGCATACTAATGATCATGCACCAATCATTATAAACACCAACAATGGTCCACCTTTACAGAGATCGCCACGATGGAATCTTGACAAGGCGGACTGGGAAAAATTTCGTGAGCTAAGCGAAATTGAGGGGGACGCTGAATAGGTTGAAAATATCGATGATGCCATAGACTTACTGAATGGAACTCTCCATACAGCAGGAGTCAATTCAATTCCCAAAACAACAGGGTTATTCAAACGACAACCAGTCCTATGGTGGTCTTCAGAACTAACTGCCCTCCACAGAGCCACAAGAAGATCTCTAATACGATTGCGTAGACTCCGAACTGATGAGAATTTAATTATGTACAAGAAATGTAGAGCACAGTTCCGTCGTGCCGTGAAAGAAGCAGGCGCCAGTCATGGATGTCTTTTGTTTCCTCCATTAACAGTAGAACACCACCATCTGCTGTGTGGAGGAAAGTAAAAAAGATAGCTGGCAAATTCACCCCCAACCCACCACCAGTGTTGAAGGTGAATGGTCAGTATGTAACTGAAGCAAATGATGTTAGCAATGCCCTGGCTAATCATTTTTCAAATGTATCCAGCAAGAGTGTAGGAGCCCCTGGTCACCAGTATAGGAGCGTTGAAGAAAAGAAAATTTTAAATTTTGCAACAAGAAGGGAAGAGTCTTATAATTCTCCTTTCACTGAAAGAGAATTTGATTCTGCACTTGCTCATTGCAATGATACAGCCCCTGGACCTGATGGAATTCCATATGCAATGATTAAACATGTACATTTTAATACAAAGCTCTTTATTTTAAGCATTATTAATAGAATATGGGATGATCATAGTTACCAAAGTGTTTGGGAACTAGCCATTATTTTAGCATTTTTAAAACCCGTTAAAGACAAGTTTTTAGCAGCAAACTATCGTCCTATTGCATTGACATCTTGTTTATGTAAAATCATGGAGAAGATGGTCAATGCAAGGCTGAAAAGAAAGGTATTTTATCACCGATTCAATGTGGATTCAGAAAAATGCACTCAACGACTGATGTGTTGATACGACTTGAGTCTTCTATTTGTGAAGCCTTTGCTTCCAAACAGCACCATGTTACAGTATTTTTTTGACCTTGAAAAGGCATATGATACCACATGGAGATATGGTATACTTAAAACCATTCATAGAGTTTTTCAAGTGAGAGTCGGGGAAGCTCTATCAGAGAGTAAGTGCCAGGAAGGAGGAGTTCCTCAGGGGAGTGTGCTGAGTGTAACCCTTTTTGCACTAGCAATTAATGGGATATCCTCAGCAATTCCCCAGGATGTTCTCTCAACATTTTTTGTGGATGATCTCTCCATTTCATTTGCTGGAGCCAGAATGGCAATGGTTGAGAGAAAACTACAGCTCTCAATTGACAAAATTATCCAGTGGGCCGATATGAATGGATTTAATTTCTCGACAAGTAAAACTACTATTGTACGTTTCTGTCGTATCCGGGGAGCACATCCAGACCTGAATATACATTAAAGGTCAACGGATCCCATGTGTATCGGAAACCAAATTTTTAGGTTTGATATTTGATTGTAGACTTACATGGGTTTCTCACCTAAAAGCGCTAAAAGCTAAATGTGTTGAACCTCTGAATATTTTAAAAGTATTGTCCCATACATCGTGGGGGGCAGACCGCAATACTATTTTGAAATTACACAAGGCCTTGATTTTTTCCAAAATTAGTTATGGATGTGAAATATACTCCTCAGCCACCCCAAGCCGGTTAAAAATATTAGATTCAATACATCATGCAGGTATTAGATTTTCCACGGGAGCATTTAGAACCTCGCCTATCCCAAGTCTCCTTGTTGATGCTAGACCTTTACCGAATGTCTTCCATTATTCGGTATTGGTTTAGATTGCAAAGACTCCCCAACTCTTTAGCCTTTCAGACTGCAAGCCTTGTGAGACACACATCATACTTTGAGTTGCACCCAAAATCTCCTCAACCTTATGGCTTTCGGGTGAAACGATTATTAAAGAGTCTGGATATAATTAGAAGTAAGGTACATCCATTCAAGGTATCATCAACACCTCCATGGAAATTCCCAGAGATATTTTTTTGTAAATACTTTATTGTAGTTAAGAGGAATATGACTGACCTAGAAGCCAGGTCTCTTTTTATGGAACATGTTGAAGAACATAGAGGATCGACTTTATTATATACTGATGGCTCCAAATCTGATGCTGGCGTTGGATTTGGAGTACATAGTAAGGATTTTAATTGTAGAGGTGCACTTCCTCTAACAGCTTCCATATTCACTGCCGAACTTTATGGCATATTAACCGCTATTGAGAAAATAGCATTGGAGAAAGAGGGTAACTTTACAATTTTTAGTGATGCAAGGAGTGTCCTTCAAGCTTTAGAAGTTTTTAATCCTAGTAACCCTCTAGTTTTAAAGATTTTAGAATGGCTCTTTATTATTGGACGCAGAGGTATAATGGTTCGATTTTGTTGGGTTCCAGCACATGTAGGTGTGTCTGGGAATGAGAAGGCAGATTCACTAGCAAAGAATGCTGCATCCGAGTTGCTGCCAAGAAAGTATCCTATTCCTTGTAATGATTATCTACCTAACATCAAGAAATTGCTTTGCAATAAATGGCAACAGCACTGGGATAGTCTAGATGACAATAAAATGAGAGAGGTAACAAATGTCATAACTCCTTGGAGGTATAACATGATGCCCCGAAAATGGGAGACTTCTCTTTGTCGTCTCCGTATTGGTCACACTCGGTTAACACACGAGTTTCTGCTGAAGGGCCAACACCAACCGTATTGTGACGACTGTTTAGTACCTCTAACAGTGAGGCATCTATTGACCGAATGCCCTAATTATAATAACTTGCGGAATAGATATTTGTTAGAGGCTCGAGGTGAGGGTGGCAGGTTCATCCTTGCCGAGATTCTTGGACATGATGTGTCCTACTATGCAAGTGGCATTTTTAGATTTGTTTCAGAAGCTGGTCTTTTGAAAACTATCTAACTTTTATAATGACTTATTAACTTCTATGGTTTTAATTGAATATTCTTTAATTTTTTATATATATAAACTAAATGATATCGGCGTCAATGACCCTAGATGTCAGGATGCCTGAAAACCTTAAATCAATCAATCAATCCTGAGTTTGTTGCTAAGACTCAGAACCCGGAAGTGCCGGACCCTAGGTTCGACTCCTTCTAGGTCTCGAGTCTTCGTTCTGTAACAGATGACCCAGACCATCTCCTACTGTGCCCAGTCAGGAGTCTGAGGTTGTATCTTAAAAGAACAGCCGCAGTTCGTCCCCAGGTGCGAGCCTTGTTTGTTAGCATTGGGGAAACGAAGAGGAGGGTCACCAGGAATACCATCTTGGCCTGGATCCGCAAGGTGATCCACCTGGCCTTGAATTCTGGCCCTCCTCCGTCACGACGCCCTAGGGCGCATGATGTCAGGGGCGTGGCTACGTCCCTGGCCTTCAAGAAGAACTTTTCGGTGACGCAGGTCTTGCAAGCTGGGGTGTGGAAGCGTCAGACCACCTTCACAGCCCACTACCTGCAAGACGTTGTAGTGGTTTGCGGACTGTGGCCAGAGGTAGCACCCGAACTGCCTAGTGTCCGAATGCCGATCACAACCCGACGTTCACTACACAACAAATATACAACGGTGGAATACCCAAAAAAAACCTAAGTAACAGGTCAAGAGAACGGAGCTCTGGGCACCACCCCTTGATTTATACTGGGCAAGGGGACCCAGCTAGAATCTTGCTTTTTATCATATCTTTCATTGGGCTAGCTGGCTTATAAATAAAGGTATAAGAACATTAGGTGGAAGGGAATATTATAATTAATAAAGGAACACACTGTGGGAGGAAAGAATTATGATAAATTACTGTACTTAAGAGATCTTAAAAAACAGTGGCTGGGGAAAAGAAACCGTGGTGAGAGGTTCTGAAATGAAATGCTGTATACATAAAACAGGCAAAAAAAATATTTATTTGAAAATTAAACTATTAAGAATACATTAATATATCAGTTAAGATAGTCAAAGGCAAAATTAACATCCCTTTTGCATATTGTACCAGCAAGAGAAAAAAATACTAAGCTGCATGCAAGATATATCACCACACAGTTACAAAACGGAACTTCAAAATCCTTACAAAACTATGACTGCAGAACCTGAGGATTTGAAAGACTTAAAAATATTAGGATTCTCAACATGGCCTCTAAAAAAAAAAAAAAAGCATTTCTTCAGAACTAAGCTTAAAGGAGAACCCCGCAATACTATAGTTTTATAACATCGGTAATGACCAGTAATGAACTTGAACACTTACTATCTAATGAGCCATCTATAAAAAACATATAACAGTGAAAAATACAGTACCACAATTTTCCCTAAATCAATACTGTTCTCATCAATCTCCCGTCCACCATTGGGATGCAAAGTCACTTAAACAGTCCTAATTTCTGATCAGTACAGCCGCATACTATGTCTTACAGGTCTCTGCGGGCCCAGTATAACAATACTCGAACACAGTCATTCCCCGCCTAACATGAATTCACTCCTTGGGCCTATGACCAGATATGCCATTTCAATAGCTCCTGTTAACTATTAATGTTTATGACACACTCTCAAATAGCAACACAGTAGCTTACTTCTAGTTCCAGGAAAGTTATAGGAATATAGAACAGCATCACAGACTGGTAACAGGAAATATTCTACATTCATAATTGTTATGCGATACACTGGATTCCAGGGACTCACTCTTTTCTATATGCCTACAGTAGTGAGCTAGATAATCTTCCCTTACACTCCCTACTGAGTGTAGGGGGCTGTTGTCAATACCTTGATTATGTATCTATCAATACCTGGAAATAAGATAATAACAAATACAAGCATTTTTTCATATGGGCACAGAGGGATATAAATATATATATATATATATATATATATATATATATATATATATATATATATATATATATATATATATATATATATATATATATATATATACAGGTATAAAAAAAATGACTGTTTCATACAATACAAATCCACTAAGCTTTCATAGATACAAACATATTTTATTCCATTCCCCCCCATTAGCCCTCAAGCCCATCCAAAAAAAAAATGCCTCGTAACTGACAGCAACACCCCACACAAACTCTGTACATTCAAGTGAAAAAAAAAAAATTACCTTGCAGAAAATAAACTCGGTAAAAAGGTAGGATGATCAACTAAAGATTTAATTCATCATCCCTTCCTTCAGTTACATATCAAATTACATGAATTTACCTTAGGTACACTAGATTTTTTTCCACAGACTCACGATTTAACAAAAAGCAATAGGAATAGACAAACTATCAGACAATATGGAAACACAGTACTTAAAAACAAAAAATTTGATTACCGTCTATTCCTCCCAACAATGCTTCAATAATATACAATATAACAATTTCATTAAATTTACAAAAACATTTAAGTATTACAGGAATACATTCAGGATCTATCAAGAAAAAAATTTACAGTCATTGCAGTCCAAAACCAATTTTAAAGCATACAAAACTCATTGATTTTGGACTACAGGTATTACATGATAAAAGAAATTTATTGAATTTATTATAACTGTCACGGTCAAGGTCAATTTTCAGTACAACAATAATGCAACAATTACAGAAACCGTGACTAAATAAAGATTTCCTCACACCACGTGTCCCTTTCTCAGCCTTTCAAATACCCAATGTGGGAATTACAATATGACTAATAAGAAAAAAAAAGGGTAATTATTATCAAAACTGTCTTTAAAAACTGTGCAAAGATTAATTCCGTGGGAGATTTATAGTTCCTCTTCTGAGTCCCAAAATTCTGTCTCGGGACATGCGCCGGGATTCAGCAATCTGCTGGCGAACCATATTAATTTCTTGCAGCACAAGAGACAGGCTAAGCCGGCGACTCTCCAGATACAGGCTGGGCGTCTTCAATCGATCGATAATCTCGCATAAGAGTTGGTATCTGCGGGTGATCGACATACTTTGAGGTAAACCAGAGACAGAATCCGTAGACTCAGAAGAGGACAATAAAAATCCCGAAAAATCAGGCGATGACTCAGGGCAACGTTGTGTTTCGGGCGACCCAAACAGCGTTGTAGCGTTCAGGTTAGATACAACTGACTGTGCCACTTCAGCCTCGAGCTCTGACTGGTGTTTTAACCTACCATCAGAATGTAGGAAAGGGTTTGTATTCTGAGGTGACTCAGGAATGGAGGATGGTTCCCTCTCAATAATATTTGTCTGGTCAGTGAGACGAGGTCTCCACTCCAGGACTCGAGGCTGACTCGAGGGTGACTAAATCCACTAAAGGTGGGATCTTCAGGCGACAGTCGGTCGTCACAATCGGGCGGCAAAAAGCCGAGAAAGTCATTATCAGGATAAATAGACACTGCCGATTCAGAAACAGGGCTTTCTAAAGTAGCAGGTCTTGACCAATCTGGACTGGAACTCTTGGAAACACCAGAAGGTAGTTCCAATAATGGAATACTGGAAACTTCCCAGAATTCCCAACTCCCCGGAGGATGAACGATACCTTCCTCTCGGAAAGAAGCAGCTAAGAACTGGGGCGTTGGCAATTCAGGAACAGGATAGTGAACCACCGACTCGGGAGACAAAATTGGGGTTTCACACATTTCAGTGGGGCTGTTCTCCCACAGTTGGAGGACCAAATGATCTCGAAACGATTCAGGCTTTAACACAGGAGTCTCATCACAATTTTCCGGAGGATATAACCAAGCATCCAGTGCTTTCTTTCTCTCGTAAGTCCTAGCTGGCTCAAGAATGGGCCTAGGCTGAGTAGTAGCTCTAATAGGATGGTGACTTTTCCTCTGTCGTCGAGACTTGATACAATCTCGAGACAGAAGGTAGGACGCCACTACTGCAGCCACCCCATAGGAGTCGCCATCACTACTAGAACTAGAACTCTCAGAGACTTCAGAAGAAACAGGACTGTCATCCATGAGTTCTGGACTATTCAGAGTCTCTGTTACAGGATCAGGACCCTTCGGATACCAGAGAAAGTGCCTCCTAAGATAAACTGGAGGTTCAAACCAGGCCTTTAACTGGATATGGTGAGCTTTTACCAGTTCACCATCAGGCAGTCTCTGCAGCTCATAGGTGACCTTATTCTCGTGTACCTTAGTAACACGGAATACCCCCTCAAACCTAGGGATGAGCTTGTTCGTCAGAAGGTGTCCCAACAGGTGCACCTTCTTAAGCACCAGAGAACCCTCTTTAAACGGTTTGTACCGAGGATGTCCTTCAGCCCATGGGTCTCTCGTTTCTGCTGATAGCAACGGGATACTATCAACATCGTGAGCACCCTTCAGTATGTTCTCAGCTGGAGTACAACCAATCTCAGTGTGGTGGGAATGGTTGTAGCTGAGAACTGCTCGGGATAAGAACTGGTCCCATTTCTGAGATTCCCCAGAAATCACCCTCAGTAACTCACCAATGGTACGATTCACTCGCTCCACTGCACCGTTACTAGAGGGTTTATACGGAGTTGTTTTCACATGTACAACATTATACCGTTCCAACAACTCAGTAAATTCCTGGGAAATAAAGGGCCGTTATCAGTCAATATCCGGACTGGAACACGAGGAATAACAGGAAAAACTCGGTCTTCAAGCGCCTGGCATATCGTACTGCTCTTCTTATTCCTTATGGGTACTGCCGTCACCCACTTGGAATAATGGTCGACTACCATCAGACACCCAATAAAACCAGTACTGGTTGTTGGGAGACTCACAAGATCCATGGCAACCAATTCAAAGGGAGAAGAGGTCACTATTTTCAAGGTCGGAGGGGCAACCAACTCCCTTGAGACCTTACAAGTCTGACATTCCCAACACGTCCGGCACATATCTCTGATTACATTAATCAAAGATCTGTGCCAGACGAGTCGACGAAGCATTGCAATCATTTTTCCGATCCCCCAGTGAGCATTCTGGAGGTGTGTCTTGGCAACTAGGTCAATCAGGATATTGAAGGTGACTCCTGGGACTTCTGAGCCGTCTGGGTTCCGCTTCACTAGCAAACCCTGGTGAACTTCCAGGTTCGACCAACATCTCCTATAGGGTAGACAGGAGCGTGGAACTCGAGATGCAGGAACCCCAAAGTAGATCTTCCTAATGACAGATTGAATCTGTCGATGATCTCCTTGGATCTTGGACACCTGACTAAAGGACAGAAGAGCATTTCCGGAGAACACTCCCTGATCAGATTCAGGATCAGTTACCTTCATAACAGTGGACTCGGTATGCAGGGAGGAGACTGAGAGTACCTTGGGAGACAACTGAAGAACAGTAGTGTGGTCATACACCAACTGTTCTCGGGGTGAATCCAGTGTCAGGTAGGCTGCGTCCAGTATATTCCTACCAAGAACAAAACAAAAGTTAATGTCTTTGGCAGCTACCACCGCATAGTTAAGGGATTTTGACGAAGGAAAAATCTATTTCTTGGGAGAGACCTGTGACGCCCGGTGAAAAGGGTCCTTCTTTACACTTTTCTAATATAAATCTTCCAAATATACTAGAGAAAGATAAAAGCATGGAATGCAGAGGTTACAACCCTTGCGATCACCTTGTTGGTGTCGTGTATTTAACAAGGGCGTGTGTAAACCACTATTCACAGGCTGTCTTCCATTTAGATAATCCCTTCATCAAAGGGGAGGGCCGTGACAGGCCATAGGGAATACAGTTGGACTACCCCACCGACACCTACTACTCGCGCTCTCCAGGTCATCCTTCTGCAAGAACATATGGCTTGGCAAGGAAAGGGTGGGTCCATACAAAAATAACCGGGAAGGGTTTCACCGGACGTCACAGGTCTCTCCCCAGAAATAGATTTTTCCTTCGTCAAAATCCCTTTTCTGGGTCGATCTGTGACGGCCGGTGAAAATGTACCAGAGAATGCCTTCCAAGCCCAATAAAGTAATAACATAATGCAGAGAATACAATCACCATGTACGACAATATTATAATATAATAATGTAAGAAACGTCCAATTACCAACTAGCCAAATGACATAGGGTGCGTAAGGCTAAATAACTAAGACGACAAGGAATCAACCGAGTGTCGAATCGCAAAATGCATCAAACCTTACATGTCTAAGCATATCTAAACCTTAAAGGAACGGTAACTACAATAACAGTTAAACCATAGGAATTAAACATGGCAAATATCATAGGGCTAACGAACTACCCAGGAGAGTGGCGACGTGGTGTGAGTGGCGGGTAGGAGGGAGAAGAGAAGAGATGGAAGAAAGGAAGAAGCAGAGATTAATGGAGAGGGAAAAGGCTCCCCGCTGCCATCGTCGGGTATTTAAGGGCCTGTAAGATCTATAGATAGTGGCGTTTGACAACCATAGGGGATTTCCAACCCGTATATTTTTTTAAAAATCATCAAAGTCCCTGTTCGGGAAGTAATTGATGTAGGTATCTACTGTCCGTATATCATGAGCCTGGGGAAATGATTCCGGATTAGTATGTTTAAAGAAGTAGAGGATTTGTTGCCTGATACCGTGAATGGAAATAGCACCTCCTTGTTCCCTGATAACCAAGGGACCAGACGAGCGGGTGGCAGTTCTAGCTAAAAAAGGCCTTGAGAGTAGTGACTGAACACAGAGAAAAGATTCTGGGGAAGAAGAATAATCTTCCGAGGGGAGCACCTATTTTGCGGATCCTCATTTCTTAGCTAGGAAAGCATTGTCTGGAGAAAGGAGTTCTTCGGCTGAAGGGAGGAAATCTATGTTTTCCGGGTTCGTGAGAGAGCTGCTAATTCTGATATTCCATCACCTGAGGCCAAAGCCGTTAGAAATAAAGTCTTCCTAAGAAGAGTGATAAGAGCAGGATTCATTGTCCGTGTCCGGCGCAAGTTTTGAGGACACCGTTCATAGACCAGAGTCCTTTTGTGGCCGAACCGAAGGTCAAAGCCTAGCACATGTTTTTGGAATAGATGAGAAATAGGAATCAGCTAGGTTAATGTTAAACCCAACAAGGAAAATCTTCTTCAAAGCTGACTTGATGGTGGTTAAAGTGCTAACTGCTAGGCCTTTGCCAAATAAGAACCTCAAGAAAGAGATGTCTATATTCGGAGACATACGAGTATGGTCCGAACTCTTAGGGAATCTGCTAGTAGTTAATGGCCGAATCATATTGGCGAATTGTCGAGTCCCTTTTGTCTGATTCGATGAAGAGATCGATTTCCGGTTCAATGTTTGCGTCTCTACGAGCTGCAAACTTCCTGTAGTCCACAAAGTCAGAGTTTTGGCTATCCTTGAGCAATCTGACACTGTGAGTTTGGATTACTTGAGTCAGTTTGGAGAACGGAATCCGGAAGGGACGGAGTTTCAACTCGAGGAGGAGAGGAAACCAACTGTTCTTGGCCAGTGAGGTGGTACTAAAGCCACTGCCCCCCGGAAGGAGCGTAGTTTGTGTAAAAGTCTCATTAGAAGATTCACTGGGGGAAATAGGTAAACCTTCTTCTAATGGTTCCTGAGTATCCACCGGAATGAAATTATGTCTAGAGACCATTCTGACTCCAGTGGTTTCGTCCTGGCTAGTGAGTCCGCTCTCACATTCTGGACTCCCGCAAGGTGAGTTACTGACAGGATCCAGTTCTTTTCTGTTGGCCAGGCGAAGATAGTGACCAGGATCCGATTCAGGTTGGGTGACTTGGATCCTCCCCTGTTGACGCAGTGTGCTACGTCTGTGCTGGCTGACACTACTCTGATGTGGCTCGACCTCAGAGGATTCTCTTCAGGGTCAAGAACACTGCCATGGCTTCGAGAATATTGATATGGGTCTGTTTCATGGCGGGTGACTAAGACCCCTGAAACATCTGATGTTCGGAGTAATTCCCCCATCCACTTAGAGGCGTGGCTGTATGGAATGTCTCTTGTGGAGGTGGGAATTGTAGAGGAACCGATTTGGAGAGGTTCTTCGGTTCGGACCATGGGCATAGTCTCATTTTCAAGACGAGGGGATCTTCGAGACCTTGTCTCTTAAAGGTACTGTAGCTCTCTTTCTCCAAACTCGATTGATGTCTTTGAATTTTTGTTGTTGAAGTGAATTGGAGAAGGCCGATGATACTTTCTAAGGTTCTTCTGGACATCTGTTTGTGTTTGAGAAAATTCTTGATCTTGGAAGTTATTCCTCTTACCTTTTTGGAAGGGAGAGACAACGTGTTCTTCGAAAGGTCCCACTGAATGTCTAACCATTTTAAGTGGCCTGATGGTTGCAGGCGAGACTTTTGGAGATTGACCCGAAATCACAGGTTGTCGAGAAATTGAAGTACTTCCTTCGTAGCTCTGTTGCCTTCTATGGCCGACCGGGCCCAAATGAGCCAACCGTCCAGATAAGCCATGATCTGTATCTCTTGGTTCCTGAGTTGTCCTAACACTGTCTCTCCCAGTTTCGTGAATATCCTGGGATCAATGTTGAGGCCGAAGGGCATGTCTTGAACGCAAAGGCTTTCCTGCCTAGGCGGAAACCCAGATAAGAAGAGAAGTTTCGAGCTATATGCACATGATAATAGTCGTCGGTAAGATCGACAGAGGTGGTGACGGCCCCACGGGTAAGTAAGGTCCGTACCTGAGAGATAGTCAACATCCGGAACTTGTCGCAGAGAATGTAAGAGTTTAGCTTTGACAAGTCCCGGTCCACTCTCAATGCCGACAAGCCTTTCTTCGGAATTGTGAACAGGCGGCCTTGGAACTTCGGTGATCGGTCCCGTTTGATTGCTTTCTTCTTGAGTAACTCTGTGGTGTACTCTTTCAGGATGGGAGTGGATTTCTGGGAGAAGGTCACTGGTGGAGGAGGAGGACCTTGTGGCCATTTCCACCTCAAACCTTTAGAGATTATGCTATGAGCCCACGGACCGAAGGTCCAATGGTCTTGAAAGTGGTAAAGTCTCTCCCCTACCGGGACCACCTCGTTGTGAGGGAGTGAACCTAGGTCCTTTCCTTCCCCGAGCCCCCTTTTTTCTAGGTCCGCCTCGATGGCGGAACTGTCTTCTACTCCTGTATCTTCCTCTCTGGTGTCCACGAAAGGAACCTGAGGGTTCGGAGCTAGGGCTGTATACAGGCGAGGGCATCCAAACGGGGTTGGGCTGTATACCTGGGGAATCAGTGAGGTAGCCCACCTGATGAGGGGGGATCCGGATGCATAGGCGTCGAATCAGAGGAAGACTGTGATGACGAGTGGGTAACTGACTATTGATGGCAGTGACCCCGGTTCATTTTGTAGAGGGTAACTCTCTGCTTCTTCTTGAAGAAAGCTTGCTTTTGGTCTTCGACCTTCTTTCTGGCAGTGAGGCCCCGCCTTTCCTGCAATTTTGGTTTGCTCTCGTATCATCTTGTAGAACCTTGTTCACCTCCTCCTGAGGGAAGAGGGTTTTACCCCATCAGGAGGAAACTATCAGCCTGCTCGATTCCTGTCTGATAGAGGCCTACAACTAACCTGATCAGACCACCAAACGTGTTGGTCGAATTGGAAGGGCAGAGATTGGTTCTTCATGAATATCCGAAACAAAGTCTCAGTGAGATAAATCGAGGCTAGGGTCTCCCCGAGGTGGGGTCCGGCTCTTTAAGAGCCGGCATGGCCGAACCTTCCTGTCAGCTTGAATAGTAAGACCTGTCCATTTATCTGTAATAGGCAAGGCAACAATGAGAGCAGTTGTAGATATGGCGTATTCCCCATTGTGTGGGGTGAGCTTGGAATTAGCGTACCCCCCAGACCGACAACATCCTGGTCCAGACAGATCGGGCCTGCCCTTTAGGAAATAATACCGTTACCTTCGGTACCTTGTCTAACCTAACCAAGGCATGCTCTTTCAATCGAACGAATCCGTTGAATGGGAATTCCAGTCCCTGAGAGTAAATTCTAGGTCCTCCAGAGGGCGGACGTCTATGCCATCCAGAGTTATGGTACCAGCTATATATGGGACATTCAAGGCAAATTTCTATGTGTTGTTTTTATCGAAGGAGGTTACTTCGATACGCCTGGGGCTGTAGGGGGAGTCAGCCGAGTTCCTGAACGAATCCGACTCACCGCCATATCTTTGAGCTCCGTCATAGTCCCTTGGCTTACCCTAGAATGTGTTGTATCTGCTCTTTAACCCTACCCCTGGCTTTTAGCAGTCACTGTTTTATGCAAGGTAATATGAACATCAGGATCCTTTGAGGGTCCTAGGTCGGTGACGCAGGTAATTGCAAAGCTGAAGGCTCAAAACTCATCACCACCTACCTGCCCGTCCATGGGGTCGATGTCCAACCCTAGAGAGGACACTCCGAGGAGATAGGGTCCTCTAGATGGAGCATTCCTTCCAAACCTTGATACCCAAGGGCGGAGAGCCGCTCTTGCAGGCTGGAGAGATTCATCATCATCCTGAAAGAAGTGAGGGGATTAGTGATGAAGGAGAAGACCGTTCTCCTCAATAAGCAATGCATACATAAATCCGGATCAAATTAAATCATCGCCAAAGTTTACCAAAAAGAAACATATTAGAACCAACTTACATCATGGGTCAGGAGTAGGGAGGACAGCTCGTAGCAGAGCGTGCATGACTCCAGGAACCATACCATGTAGGCGGACCTTCTGTAAAAGAAAGGAGACATAAGCCTGGATGTTCCTTGAAACTCTGGTTAGTGATCCTATTCACAGGCTGGGATCAACCGTATAACTATAACTAATAATAATGTCTATATTTATGCATATATTTAATTATAAATATGTATAAATATGGATAAATATCCATACAACATCGTGTTCAAATAGAAATAAATTTCTACTCAGTACTTGGGACCGAACGCTAGCCCCTTCTAATGAAAAGCCAGGTCGAAACCAACCATGCCATAAGAGGCTATCTATTGTTCCTTGAGACTCTGGTCAGTGAACAGATGAATCAATAGAATACTAATAACCAGTAACCACGTAACATATAACTATAAACCTCATCGGTAAAATAATGTTAACCCCGGTTCTGAACGTCTGAGTCAGGGGTGGCCAACCTATGGCGCATGCGCCAACAGTGTCGCATTGCATGATTACAAGTGGCGCACTATACCCCAAAGATAGTAAATTGAATGACTTTTCTTTAAAATTGCTAATTATGTTCACATATTTTCATTAGGACTTTCAAGAATAGCTAATGAATATTATCAACGCAAATTCAAAGTGTCATTAAAGTAAGTACAGTTTACTTTGTATTCATGTTAAATCCTTTCCTTTACAGCTAAAACAAAAGATTGGCCACCCGTGGTCTGAGTGATCTCTGTTGGCACCGGAGATCCGGTGACAAAGGTCCGTCATAGTGAAAACGTGAACATCAGAGGAAAGCTAATATTAACCTCAATGCTGAACGTCTGTGTGATATCCGGTTAAGCCGGAGATTCGATGAAAAAGGACTGTAATAACGAAATTGTGATTATTCATGAAAAAGGGTTCGTACCCTGGTTCTGATCGTCTGATTGATTTCTGTTTGTACCGGAGATCCGGTGACAAAGGTCCGTCATCGTGAAATCGTGACCCTCAGCGGTACGATAATATTAACCTCAATGCTGAACGTCTGTGTTATCTCCAGTGAAGCCGGAGATTCGATGAAAAAGGACCGTAATAATGTAATTGTGATCAATCATGACAAAGGTTCGTGTGCAAAAGGCCTCAGCCGGAGTCTGAGTGCCGGATTTCACCGTTGCACTCCAAATATCTGACTAGTTCTCACCCAATGAGTATCCATTATAGAGCGGGAGTATAACTCAAGGCGGAGCTAAGGGTGTCGGCATAAAGCGATCCCAAATAATGACTCATACACTAACGTAACCTATTAATAGTGCTAGCTCTATTGACAGTAACCACATCAATAAAACGTGAATATCATTAAACGTAATATCATCAACCCGGAGAATAAGAGGAGGCAGGAATAACTCGTGATCGTATAAAACGGAAAACGGGAAATCCACCTCCTCTACTTGAGCTTAATAAAGAAAACGAGAGAAGGGGTATCTCGTAACTGTAGTAACAGAAAACGAGTACTCTATGCTCACGCTCTCAAGGTTACATAATACAGAACCATAATCACACAATAATATGATAAGAATAATGATAAAATTGTAATAACCAAGAACGAAGAATAACGACAACGTAACAAATACATGTAAACATAAAGATATAGTCTAAAACGAGCACCTTCCTGAGGCGTGTACATTACTATAACAAAGACTAGATCGATATTCTTCGTCCAAATTGGACTTGCTAGCAAATAAATACCATAGTAAAAACCAATAATAAATAATGATAATAAAAATGGTCATAAAACGTAAGTGATATAACCTAGATGACAGAGTACCAGATGGGCAATATTAACTTGAAAAACTACCGAATCGAACAAAACCAAAATGGCTGCCGTCACCGAGGACGGCCAAACCTCTTCCAAAATTAAAATCCACATTACTGGAAAGAGAACAAATGCCCGGTACTGAAAAAACTGTCAAAACAAACTATGGTACTTAACATTGGTAAAGGTGAAGTAGCAGCGTCAGTCATGTTGAATTAACGACAATCACTTGCAAAAACACCGAGCACAAAAAAAATACGACTTTGCAGGCAAGTCCAAAACAGAAGGATGACCTAGCGCGAGTAGTAGGTGTCGGTGGGGTAGTCCAACTGTATTCCCTAGGGCCTGTCACGACCCTCCCCTTTGATGAAGGGATTATCTAAATGGAAGACAGCCTGTGAATAGTGGTTTACACACGCCCTTGTTAAATACACGACACCCACAAGGTGATCGCGCGAGGGTTGTAACCTCTGCATTCCATGCTTTTATCTTTCTCTAGTATATTTGGAAGATTTATATTAGAAAAGTGTAAAGAAGGACCCTTTTCACCGGCCGTCACAGATCGACCCAGAAAAACAGCGGTAGCCTCCACCCAGAAGGACACTTCACCTCTAACTGGACGTAGCCTAGAATGCTGGTGCAGAAACCAGTCAACCCCTCTAGCTGTTCTCCTGACAGTACCTGGTACCTTATGCCAAGTTGGCTCAGTACAGACTCACTAGACAAACCTGTGCTCCTGTATCAACAAGAGCACAAAATAAGGTCTCCTGCATCATTACTATACCTACTGCCGAGTGTTGAGACACATGGGTACAACTGGACTGACGAGGTGCCTTTTCTGTCACGTACTGGATTAAAGGACAATCCTCCGGCGCTTCCTGATCATCAGTGATCAAGCCCTCAGCGTCAGGAACACGAGATTTTACCTCCGCCTTATGGCCCAGAATCACGTCAGTTGGAGGGACGTAATTGCGGAGCTCGATCAGCGGGTTAAAATGCACTCCAGACAGACACAGAAGATGCACACTGAGGCTCAGTCACGGATGGATCATGATAGACTACGGGACAAGTGGGATCCCAATGGACCCAGATTTCCAGGTTCAATAACTTTGATGCTGCCAATAGCAACTCCAGAGCTGGGACCGTACCTGGAAATCTCATTGCCTTGATCCTGTTCCTGCTGGTCTTGTCCAGTTTGAAGCCTAGTCAACCGGCGTCTTTCAGAAACTGCTGAACTAAGGCATCCCGGAGCTTGGCTCCCTTCAGCGGAGAGTCGGGTGCGACACCTGACCCTTCTGTCCAGCAGTTCACGACTAGCTCCAAGGATTCGATGAGAGAATCTGGACCAGTCAGTTAATGCGGGCCAGTGGGATAACCAGTCAGCGGCGGCATTCTGATCTCTTGGACAGTAATTAACAATAAAGTTAAATTCGGACAGGTCCTCCAGTGTCTGTGCTAGACGCCTGTCCACCATCTTCATGTCATGAAGGTACATCAGGGGATGGTGATCAGAATGGATCACGAAGAACTGACCATAGAGGAAGGCCCTGAAGGTTTTCACTCCCCATCGCAGAGCAGCCAACTCACGCTTAATGGTAGAGTAACGGGTCTCGCAGTCAAGGGAAGTCATAGTCGTACGCTATAACCCGACGCTCCCCTGGATGCTCCAAGGACTCCTGGCACAGACAAGCACCAGCACCTTCACCTGAAGCGTCAACAAACAACTCCAAGGGTTTAGCATCAGCGGAGTAGTCAGGGTATGACAACATAATGTCCTCTTTGATCAGTTCCTTCAAGCGCACAAAGGCACTGTCCATTTCTGCAATCCACTTCAGTTTCCTAGTTCCTTGAGATTTTCGTCCTCCAGTCTTCGCAGATAATGGTTTGGCTATCTGTGAGCACATGGGGATAAACTTCCTTTGGAAGTTGACCAGTCCCAGGAATCCCCGTAGCTCACGCACAGTGGTTGGTTTAGGGAAGTCTTCCACTTTCTGGATGTATTCTGGTAGCTTACGCATACCAGAACGTCCAACCAGATGACCAAGATACTGGACCTCGGCTTGAACCCAAGAACACTTCCCGAGTTTTATCTTGAGTCCGTGCTTCTGGAGAGTAGCCAAAACTCGTTCTACCAGTTTCAGGTGTTCCTCGAAAGAAGACCCAAGTATCAAGATGTCGTCAATGTAGACAACCACCTTGGCTTTCGGGAACTCTTGGAGAATACTCTGCATTTCTCTCTGGAACACTGCAGGTGCATTTTTCAGTCCAAACGATAAGCGTCTGAACTGCCAATGTCCAAAAGCGGTAGAGAAAGCCGTGTATTCCTTACTGTCCTCTGCCAATGGTAACTGGTAGTATCCACGAACCAGGTCAAGGGTTGTAAAGTATTTGACTCCTTGAAGTCCAAATACAGAGTTGGCCATGTTAGGTATCGGGAACTTATCAGAGACAGTCACCTTATTCAGTCTACGGTAGTCCACACACAACCGTATACTATTGTCCTTTTTTCGGACTGGAACAATGGGTGAAGACCAAGGAGAGATGCTGGGTTCAATAATACCCAGTTCATGCAACTCCTTGCACTGTTCCTCGATGGCGTCAGCGACAGGTTTGGCAAACCGCCGAACTCTCTGATAAATGGGCGTCTCGTCATACAGGTGGATGCGTATTGGTGTGCTTGAGCACTCTCCCACATCATCATCACCAGTACTGATGACTGGAAGATGACGTCGAAGCATTTGACAAAACTGGTCCTTCTGAGAAGAGTCCAGTTCGTCGGAGATAGACAGATTGTCTATCTCTTCCAATACGCTCGGTTCAGGAGTCAGGTCACACTCTTGTGCTATCATGCAGGAAAGAGGAGCATCCACCATTGCTATGGTGAACACCTTCCCCAAGAGATCGACCTTCTTGATCTTGGCAGTTTCTTCCGATGAACCCTTGACTAAAACTGAGGCTTTTTTGTCTTTCAGTTCAAGGATGCCAGGAATTGCTGTAACTTTCCTTGACAGACCAGGGGGTATGATGTCGCCATCATAATACATTTCCGGCCAACAGTTGGTCGGACAAGTAGGGCACCTAAAAGACGTGTCAAGTCCCTTAGGAAAGTTAACACTAACTGGAACAAGCACTGGCTCAATACTGGCAATCCTCATTGAATCGGCTGCGTGGACCTCAAGTGCGTAAAGCACTTGCTGACAACAGGCTCCATGTATCGGGACATTATACTCCCAAAGAGGCTCTTGGGGAGTACTGCCAACGCTCAGCTGATTTCGGGCTCCGTCAACTATCACCCCATTTGCTCTCAAGAACTGGTAACCAAGCACTACGTGCTCAGCCATAGTCCCTAAAGGCACTACATGGAACACACCCGGGGCGAAAGTCATTCCATGCAGTATAGGGGTCAACAGTACAGTACCTAGGGTCTTAGGTCCTGTTTGCCCTAAACCCTTCAGACCAATGGTGTTGGGTACCATCTGCAGCTGGTAATCCTGTACTACTCTCGATGATAGGAGGTTGACCTCAGCTCCGGAGTCAATGAGAGCATCCAACGCTCCCGATGGAAACTCAGACATGGTCACTGGGACAACCATGAGTGGTACAGGAGCCAACTGCGCCAGGTTAACTCTACGAAGGGTTTTCAATACTGCCTCAGTTTCTGCTTTCTCCCTGGAGGAGTCAGTTGGAGAAGCTCTGGACTGTGTCGAGGACAGGTTAGCACAGGCCAATCCTGAAAGAGCCATTGGAGGTGCAATAACTTTTTCAGGTTGAGGGGTAACCTTGGAAATCGAGATTTCCGAGGCTGCCGCCGGAATACTAGGAGCATGCAACTATCACCCCATTTGCTCTCAAGAACTGGTAACCAAGCACTACGTGCTCAGCCATCGATGTAGCCCCATCTTCTACATCGAAGGCCTGGTGTTTAAAGCCCTATGATACTCCTCAGTTCTTGACTTCCTGGGCTTTGCCTTCTTGCTCTTCTTCTTCTTCTTCCCCGCAGTCCAAGAAGGAGCACTGGACTCGCTCCCACTTCGGGTCTCCCGGCTACTGGTTAATCCAGAATAGGACGACGGGGTCGGAGTAGCATTCACCGGTACTGCTCTCCACCTTGAAGGAGTCTGGACAGAGGTAGTCTCCCTCCCAGGGCTGCGGGCATTAGCTGTGTTCTGGACAGGTGATCTGCTCATAACCGGTGCCTGTCGTCCACACTGTGCCACATGATGGTTGGACGAGCCACAACGTAGGCAGAGGTTGAGGCATCTGCGACACTCGTCCACAAAGTGCCCTGGTTTTCGGCACCATGCACAGTACCTCCTCTGGAATTGGGGAGATCTATCCGGGGTGCGCGATGGTGGCAGGCGCACTTCCACAGGTGCAGGTTTGGGGACCGGTCGAGGAAGAGTGCTTAAATATGCTCTGTCAGGTCCAGGTGAACGGCTGGGGCAGCCATGGCAACCCTTTCGGCATACGAGCCGTGCCATGACTGTCCCACACGATTGATGGCCAAATCCTCTGCCTTCTGGCTTCGCTGACGGGATGCCTCGTCGAGAACACTCAACAGGTGCAAAACATCCTGCCAAGTGGCCTGACGGCCAGCGGAGACATTAATGGTGGCCAGAGACTGTTCCAGCTAACTCGCAGCTTTGCTTGGAACAGTTCTGAGGAGCTTCCGCCTAAGCTCCCTCCGGTCCAAACTACGGCGAGGATAGGCAGACTTGTACAGGGAGGCTAACCGGCCGGCGTAGATTTTCAGCAGTTCGCCCTCGCCACAGGTAGCACTGCTGAACCGGGCCTTTCTACCCGCATCATGCCTCTCTCGGGCTTCTCGACACCAGTCGAGGAGGCGTTCCTTCATGACGGGGTATGAGATCTCGGGACCCCCCTTGGCTGAGAATGCCTCATGAATTTCTCTCTTCAGAAATCTTCCAAGGTCAACAGTCCACCAGCCAGAGCTTCCCGCGGTATACTTACTCGCACAGTAGGCCTCGAAATCCCTCAGGAATCGGGCAAAACTCTGGCCAGTTTCGAGCTGGAAGATACCAGGCTTGGGGTTCCTCCAGGAGTCGAGGACCTTAAGCAGATCAGACAGACTGCGTTCTGTCTGGAAGGACTGGACGTGGTCGGTGGAGACTGTGTCAGCTGAGCTGACACTGAGACAGGAACTGGAAGTATCTCCAGAAGTCTCGCTGCCAGAATCGTCGCTGGTTGACTCCCGGGACATGGTCATTTCGGGTATGGCTGGTCTGGCTCTTTCCTTGGCCTGGCGTCTCCGCTTTGGGATGGCCCCTGTCTGAGTAAGAACTGCCTCAGCGGTGGCTGCTGGAGCTTTCTCGAGCCTACGTCCCTGGCCTTCAAGAAGAACTTTTCGGTGACGCAGGTCCTGCAAGTTGGGGTGTGGAAGCGTCAGACCACCTTCACGGCCCACTACCTGCTAGACGTGACACAGAAGGCTCGATACGTTTTCTATCGGCCCTGTGGTGGCTGCACAACAGCTGGTCTAACCTCAGGCTCCTAATTGGACAAGTAGCAGAAGGTTGAGGGCATCATTACCCGGTTTTAGTCTGTGTGAATGAAAAGATCTGTCAGGCCCTTTTCTTTTCTTCATCCTCTCCCTTGGAGAAAAACAGCATCCTGGGTCCTTTGCACAGCTGATCTCGAACCTCTGCAGGTAAGCCATGCTTCCTTGTGTTCCTAGTATTAAGTTGTAATACTGTCATGTCCCCATACCCTGACGAGGTGGTATTGGGTAAGTCCTAGCCTAGATTTCCTTCTAAGGAACTCCAGGTCAACTTCCTAGGACGTGTCACTGCTCACCTTCACACACAACTTACGTAGGCCGCAGCAGCCCCTCAGCTGCCTGCGAGGCGCAGGGGCCCCAACCCTTGGGTTGCTCTATGAACTCGGGTTTGGGGCCCCCGGGCAACCCAAAGCCAGTAAGGCAGGGGACTTGCCTCCCTTCCTAAGGGTTAAGTCACCCCATGTAAATAGCGTGGTTTGTATTCAGTTACGGAACAAATGATAAATTCGTAGATAATTTGTATTTTTCCTAATGATACAAACCTTAGCTATTTACAGTTATGTGCCCACCAGCCCTGTCCCCCAAGATAAGTCCTACCTCTAAGTAAAGTGAGCTAATCACCGGTGTGTGTGAGGGGGGAGGGATAGCAAGCTACCCCTCCCTACCCCCCCCCCCACTAACTAGCGGTGGGGTAGGAAACCATCGTTAAAACTTCATGGCTCGTCATCAGCTGCGCTGAAGTAATTACCCCATGTAAATAGCTAAGGTTTGAATCGTTAGGAAAAATACAAATTATCTACGAATTTGTCATATTTCTGTTTTATTAATGTTCATCTTCAGTCCAGCTTCTGTTAAACAATCGTTCAAGGCTATCAATGCTCTTTCTAGTTCTTCCCGATCATATGTCCAGAAAGCAATATCATCAGCAAAAATCATGATGTCTCCCGAGATATTTATTCTTTCCCTAAAACTTCTCATAATTACATCTATATATGCAATGAACAAGAGTGGGGAAAGAACGCTTCCCTGCTTAACACCTGTTGTTACTCTAAACCAATTTTCATTCTTGTATCCAGTCCTTACACTATTCTTACATGGTTCGTACGTGCTCTTTATTGCAGCTCCCAATCTACCGTTGAGTCCATAAACCTCTCCCAAGCACCTCCACAATTTGTTCTTAGGTACCGAGTCAAATGCCTTTTCCAGATCAATAAATGCTATATACAGTGGCCTATTGTATTCCCATGATTTTTCAATAACAAGCCTCAAGGCGAATATGAGATCTGACGTACTTCTGTTCTTTCTGTATCCATGCTGTTCTTCGCCTAGCTGAGGTTCAATGATGTGTCGCGCCCTTTTTTCTAAAATCCCCCCGTAAAGTTTTGCTGCATGACATATGAGCGTTATACCTCTATAATTCTCGCATTTGCCTGAATCACCTTTACCTTTATAAAAGGGTACAGAAATATGTTTTCCCCAGTCTTCAGTAACCATGCTCTCTAACCAGAATGACAAGGTTAGGTCATATAATATCTGCTTTGCTAGGTCCCCTCCCTCTTTGAATAACTCAATTGGTATATTATCATACCCTTGGCTTTTCCCATTTTTCATCTCTTTCAAAGCATTTTCAAACTCATGATAAGTAATCACATACTCCCTATTTTCTCTGTCAAATTGAAAGATATATTCTTCTTCATTTCCTTCTGTAGTTACATTTAGTAACCTATTGAAATAAGTAGTCCATTTTTTCATTAAATTCTGTAGCCCTGCCAATAATGTTTCCATTTTCATCCTTTATATTATATTGTTTTCTATTATCTTTCCTGTATGATTTTGCAACTGCAAAGATCTTCTTATTTTTCTTGATCATCCCTCAATTCGCCTCCTAGTTTAATCCATGCATTTATCCGTGATCTTCTCTTAATCTCTTCTGATTGATTCCTAGAAGATACATATTCGTCTCTAGTCTGTTGGTTCCTTCCTTTCATCCATTTCCTGTGCATTTTGTTCTTCATCTTTATTGCACCTTTTACTTCGTCATTCCACCAAATTGTACGCCTTTTCCTAGTACCTCCAACAAATCTACAGCCAAGTTCCTTCTCCCCTACATCCAAGGCACTCTCCTTTAGTCCCTTCCAATCCTGCTGCTCAAGGTGTTGCAACCTCTCTGTAAACTTGTTTTGAAATCTCATTTTGATATCTGGGTCTTTCAAGGATTCTGTTTTTATCATTTTTCTCTTCTCTGTTTTCTCTGTTCTTGTGGGAGGAAAGTAAATTTTTCCTATGACTAGTCTATGATCTGAATCAAGGGAGACTCCTGGCAATACTTTAACATTTTCTACAAGCTTCTTATCTGATATAATGACATAATCAATTACTGATTTTTGATCAAACTGCCCTGTGGTTTGATTCCATCTATATCTAGTGTATTTGTGTGAGTCCTGGTGTTTAAAGAATCCATTCATGATCTTTAGGTGATTTCTTATGCAAAAATCTATTAGGTTTTCTCCTTCAACGTTTCTTGTTTCCTCTCCAAATGGGCCTATTACACTCTCTATCCCTCTTCTCTCACAGCCAACCCGTGCATTAAAATCTCCTAGTAGAGGTTGATGCCTTCTGGCTGTCCCTCCAAATGTAATTCTAAAAGGTCCATAAAAGTATCTTTTTCCTCTTGTGTATGGCCTTGCTGTGGTGCATAAATCTGAAAGACTATGATTTATGTTCTTTATTTTAAATGTTCAACTAATAAGTCTTTCGCTGATCAATTGTACGTTTTGTAAATAGGGGGCAAGTCTGGGTCCTACGATCATAGCAACACCATGTTTTCTGATTCCTGCATCTACTCCACGATAAATCAGTACATATCCATCTCCTAGGTCCGGTCCTGCGCTTTCACCTCTATGCCTAGTTTCAGCCATTCCTAATAAATCAAGTTTTCTCTCCTTCACCCTATCTAATTTTTCGTCTTCCTTACTACTGTATGTGCCAATATTTAAGGTACCACATTTAAAATTCAGTTTATCTTTAGCGTTTTTCCTAAGACGTTCCCAGTTTCGTCGCCTGTTTTTACATCTGACAACTGATCCTTGAGTTTCTCAAGCGTTAAAGATTCGGTTAGCGGCTTGCTAGGCCTGTCCTAACCTATTGCTGAATATACTGTTTATACTAAAATGAGACTATTTTAAAGCCAGAAAACTAGAGGTGATAGAGCAAAACTATTTATAAATTTGAAATCAGCACACCCAAATTAGCAAAAAACACCTATCCCCATTCTTGCTTCAGACCATTTTTTTTTTTTTTTTTTTTTTTTTTTTTTTTTTTTTTTTTTTTTTTTTTGTAAACCAGTGTTATTGAACATGTAAGTGTGGGGCATGCTAAGAGATTATTAAATAAATCTAATACCTATGCAAAGACATTAAAAACAGGAGAAAAAGTTCCTCGGGAATCGTCTCACCCACCTACTACTGTAGGTAGTTCTCGAAAAAGGAATTCACCATCTATTGATAAAGTGCTGCATAAGACAAGAATATCTCCTCCTAAAGATTTATCATTGAGTATCAACAAAAAGACATTGCCCTCCACTGTCAAACCTTTGTCCCCCATTACAAAGGATAGTACTTACCTCTCCCAGGCCATATCCTTGCCTGATTTAATGGAGATTCCACCTGAAACCAAGTTATAAAGTGTACCTGTTGTGGGAAGGTACAAAAACCTGGTAACTCGCAACCTATTAATCGTAAAAGAGAGAGACCTCCATCTTTCTCACCCCTTTCCATAAGAAATATTAGAGTTATGACATCAAATAAATATGATGTTTTGTCTGTTGATGTTTCCGATCAACCAGAAGACAATTTAAATAAATCAGAAATTCAAGTTGAGGTCCACCATCCACCTCAACAAATAGATCAAAAGGATACAAAGAAAAACACAATCGTAAAACCCAACATAACAAGACCATTTCTGAAGAAACCTACAGGAAATAATGTTAGATTAAAATCTGCTAATGGGAAGACCTCATCCAAGATGTTTTCCAGAAATAATCCATAGTTTTCTCCTCCATTTTACAATGGAACTGTCAGGGTTTAAGGGCGAAATTTGAAGAACTTAAGCTTCTAATTCATGAACATTCCCCCATAATTGTATGTCTACAGGAAAGTATGCTTGATACTACACTCCTAGTCCTCGAGAGTATGTTAGCTATAGAACACTATATAATCATCAAGCAGGGAGCCATGGCGGACGTCTCATGTACGTTCGTCGAGATGTTCCCCAAATACCTATGTCAATACGTACAACCCTTCAGGCAGAGGTTATACAAATTGATATAGGGAGAAAATATACAATATTCTCTCTGTACTTACCTCCAAATGATAATATTTTATATGATGATTTAGCAGAGGTCATTCAACAACTCCTTCAACCATTTCTCTTACTGGGAGATATGAATGGTAGACATCCTTTGTGGGGTGATATTTTGGCAAACACAAGGGGCAATATTATCTCATCAATTGTAGAGAATGAGGATGTGGGACTCCTTAATACAGGAGAGCCCACGCACTTCCATGTTCTGACAGGTACCTTGTCATGCATTGACCTTTCAATTGCAAGCTCTAACTGCCTTCTTGATTTTGTTTGGAGGACATTAGATAATTGGCATACTAGTGATCACGCACCAATCATTATAAACACCAACAAAGGTCTGCCTTTACAAAGATCGCCACGATGGAATCTTGACAAGGCAGACTGGATTAAATTTTGTGAGCTAAGCAAAATTGAAGGGAGTGCAGAACAGTTTGAAAATATTGATGATGCCATAGACCTACTGAATGGAACTCTCCATACAGCAGGAATAAATTCGATTCCCAAAACCATAGGACTATTCAAAAGACGACCAGTCCCGTGGTGGTCTTCAGAATTAACAGCCTTGCACAGAGCCACCAGAAAATCTCTGACTAGATTGCGTAGACACCGTACGGATGAAAATTTGATCACGTACAAAAAGTGTAGAGCACAGTTCCGTCATGCCACGAAAGAAGCTAGACGCCAATCTTGGGTGGCTTTTGTTTCCTCCATTAATAGTAGAACACCACCATCTTCTGTATGGAGGAAAGTAAAAAAGATTGCAGGCAAATTCACCCCAAACCCACCACCAGTTTTGAAAGTGAATGGTCAATATGTGACTGAAGCAAATGCAGTTCGCAATGCCCTGGCTGACCATTTTTCAAATGTATCGTGCAAGAGTGTAGCAGCTCCTGGTCACCAGTACAGGAGCATTGAAGAAAAGAAAATTTTAAATTTTGCAACAGGAAGGGAAGAGTCATATAATCTCCTTTCACTGAAAGAATATGATTCGGCACTTTCCACTTGTAACGATAAAGCCCCTGGACCCGATGGAATTCCATATGCAATGATTAAACATGTACATTTTAATACAAAGTTATTTATTTTAAGCATTATTAATAGAATATGGGATGATCATAGTTATCCAAGTGTTTGGGAACTAGCCATTATTTTAGCCTTTTTAAAACCCGGTAAGGACAAGTTTATAGCAGCAAACTACCGACCTATTGCATTGACATCTTGTTTATGTAAAATTATGGAGAAGATAGTCAATGCAAGACTGATGTGGTACCTTGAAAAGAAGGTTGTTTTATCACCGACTCAGTGTGGATTCAGAAAAATGCACCCAACGACTGATGTGTGGATAAGACTCGAGTCCTCTATTTGTGAAGCATTTGCTTCCAAACAGCACCATGTGACGATCTTTTTTGACCTTGAAAAGGCTTATGATACCACTTGGAGATATGGTATACTTAAAGCAATTCATGAATTGGGATTGAGAGGAGAGCTGCCAATATTTATTCAGGCATTTCTTTCAAATAGAGTTTTTCAAGTGAGAGTGGGGGAAGCTCTATCAGAGAGTAAGTGTCAGGAAGGAGGAGTTCCTCAGGGGAGTGTGCTGAGTGTAACCCTTTTTTGTACTAGCAATTAATGGGATATCCTCAGTCATTCTCCGGGATGTTCTCTCAACATTATTTGTGGATGATCTCTCAATATCATTTGCTGGCACTAGAATGGCAATGGTTGAGAGAAAAATACAACTCTCAATTGACAAAATTTTCCAGTGGGCCGATATGAATGGATTTATGTTCTCGACGAGTAAAACTACTATTGTCCATTTTTGTTGTATCCGGGGAGTACATCCAGACCCGGATATATTCATTAAAGGTCAATGGATACCATGTGCAAGTGAAGCTAAATTTTTAGGTTTGATATTTGATTGTAGGCTTACATGGGTTTCTCACTTTAAAACGTTAAAAGTTAAATGTCTTAAGGCTCTGAATATTTTAAAAGTATTGTCCCATACATCATGGGGTCCAGACCGCAATACTATTTTGAAATTATATAAGGCCTTGATTTTTTCCAAAATCAGTTACGGATTTGAAATATACTCCTCAGCCACCCCAAGCTGGTTAAAGATATTAGATTCAATACATCATGGTGGTATTAGATTGTCCACAGGAGCATTTAAAACTTCACCTATCCCAAGCCTCCTTGTTGATGCTGGAGAGTTACCTATAGATCTTTACCGAATTTCTGCTATTATTCGGTATTGGTTTAGATTGCAAAGACTCCCTAATTCTTTAGCCTTTCAGACTGCAAGCCATGTAAGTCACTCAACATACTTTGAGTTGCACCCAAAATCTCCTCAACCTTATGGGTTTCGGGTGAAACAATTTTTAAACAGTCTTGATATAATTAGAATTAAGGTGCTTCCATTTAAGGTATCATCAATGCCTCCATGGAAATTACCAGAGATATCTTTTTGTAAATATTTTATTGGAGTTAAGAAAAATAAGACTGACTTAGAATCCAGGTCTCTGTTTATGGAACATGTTGAAGAACATAGGGGATCGACTTTTATATATACTGATGGCTCCAAATCTGATGCTGGCGTCGGATTTGGAGTACATAGTAATGGTTTTAATTGTAGAGGTGCACTTCCTCTAACAGCTTCAATATTTACTGCCGAACTGTATGGCATACTAACCGCTGTTGAGAAAATAGCGTTGGAAAAGGAGGGTAATTTTATCATTTTTAGTGATGCAAGGAGTGTCCTTCAAGCTTTAGAAGTTTTTAATTCTAGTAACCCTCTAGTTTTAAAGATTTTAGAATGGCTTTTTATTATTGGAAGGAGAGGTATAATGGTTCGATTTTGTTGGGTTCCAGCACATGTATCTGTGTGTGTGGGAATGAGAAAGCAAATTCATTGGCAAAGAATACAGTATCAGAGTTGGTGCCAAGAAGGTATCCCATTCCCTGTAATGACTTCCTACCTAGCTTCAAGAAATTGCATTGCAGTAAATGGCAACAGCACTGGGATTGCCTAGATGGGAATAAAATGAGAGAGGTAACAAATGTCATATCTCCTTGGAGGTATAACATGATGCCCCGAAAATGGGAGACGTCTCTTTGTCGTCCCTGTATTGGTCATACTCGGTTGACACATGAGTTTCTGTTGAAGGGCCAACACCAACCACATTGTGATGACTGTTTGGTACCTCTAACAGTGAGGCATATGTTGATCGAATGCCCCAATTATAATAACTTGAGGAATAGATATCTATTTGAGGCTTGAGGTGAGGTTGGCAGGTTGATCCTTGCCAAGATTCTTGGACATGGTGTCCTACTGTGCAAGTGGCATTTTTAGATTTATTTCAGAAGCAGGTCTTCTGAAAACTATTTAACTTTTACAATGACATTAAACTTTTATGGTTTTAATTGAATAATCTTTTATTTTTTTATATGTATATATAGACTAATGATATCGGCGTCAATGATCTTAGATGTCGGGATGCCTGAAAACCTTAAATCAATCAATCCTCATGTGTTTGCGTGAAGAAATGCGCCTATCAGTCTCGGCAGTGAAAGGCTATCGCTCAGCCTTAAGCCTCGCCTTCAGACTGAAAGGAATGGACATTTCTTCATCGCTAGAACTTTCTTTACTCATACGGAGTTATGAACTTACTTGCCCCCAGTCAGAATTGAGACCTCCCCCATGGAATGTGGTTCAAGTTCTCAGGTCTCTTACGAGACCTCCTTATGAACCATTATGCCAGGCAACAGATCGCCACCTGACTTGGAAGACTGTGTTCCTGCTAGCTTTGGCTTCAGTCAAACGAGTAAGTGAACTTCATGGGTTCTCATACGACATCGCCCATTCAAGGGGATGGGGAGAGGTAACGTTCAGCTTCGTCCCTGGGTTTATTGCTAAGACTCAGAACCCGGGAGTAGCGGATCCTCGATTCGACTCCTTCTGGATTTCTTGTCTCCGTACTGTAACAGACGACCCAGACCATCTCTTACTATGCCCAGTGAGGAGTTGGAGGCTGTATCTTAAGAGAACAGTCGCAGCCCATTCTCGTGTGCCTGCACTATTCGTCAGCACAGGAAGGACCAAGAGGAGGGTCACCAAGAACACTGTCTCAGCATGGATTCGCAGGGTCATTGACCATGCACTGAATCCAGACCCTCCTCCGTCACGAAGCCCCAGAGCTTATGATGTCGGGGACATAGCTACGTCCCTGGCATTTAACCCTTTTACCCTCAAAGGACGTACTGGTACGTTTCACAAAACTCATCCCTTTACTCCCATGGACGTACCGGTACGTCCTTGCAAAAAAATGCTATAAATTTTTTTTCTCATTTTTTATATTTTTTTTTTTAGAAAATTCAGGCATTTTCCAAGAGAATGAGACTAACCTGACCTCTCTAAGACAAAAAATAAGGCTGTTAGAGCAATTTAAAAAAATATACTGCAAAATGTGCTGGGGGTTAAGGGTTGGAAATTTCCAAAGAGCCTGGGGGTAAAAGGGTTAAGAGAAACTATTCAGTGGCACAGGTTCTTCAAGCTGGGGCGTGGAAGCATCAGACCACGTTCACATCCCACTACCTGCAAGACGTGACCCACAGAAGACTTGATACGTTCTCTATCGGTCCTGTGGTTGCTGCATAACAGCTGGTTTAAAACCTCAAGCTCCTTATTGGACAAGTAGCAGAAGATTTATGGCAATGTAACCCAGTTTTAGTCTGCATGAATGAAAAGGTTTGACAG
Organism: Palaemon carinicauda; assembly: GCF_036898095.1. Taxonomy (NCBI): domain Eukaryota; kingdom Metazoa; phylum Arthropoda; class Malacostraca; order Decapoda; family Palaemonidae; genus Palaemon; species Palaemon carinicauda. The sequence continues at coordinate 14,866,252 of NC_090746.1, forward strand.
GCCTTTATTCTTTTCTTCATTCTTCCCTCTCTTGGGGAAAGCAGCATCCTGGGTTCTCTGCACAGCTGACCTCAAACCACTGCAGGTAAACCATGCTCCCTTGTGTACCTAGTATTAAGATTACTACTGTTGCGTCCCCATACCTTGACGAGGTGGAATTGTGAAAGTCATGGTGCACAGTTTTTCCATCTAAAGAACTCGGAATAACTTTACCAGGACAGTCACATTTTTACATACCTTTACACACAGCTTGCGTAGGCCACGAACCTTGCGTAGCAAGGTTTTAGGGAGGCGCAGAGACTCCTTATTCCTTGAGTGCTGACACTCGGATAAGGAGCCCCCGGGTAAAGCCAAAAGCCAGATTGGCTGGGACATCCACCTTTCCTAATGGGTGAGTCACCCCTATTAAATAGCGTGGTTTGTATTCTAGTTACGGAACAAATGACATTCGTAGATAATTTGTATTTTTCCTAACTATACAAACCTTAGCTATTTAAGCACTTACCCGCCAGCCCTATCCCCCTTGAAGTCCTACCTCCAAGCAAAGTGAGCTCAATCACAGGTATGTGAGGGGTAGCGGTAGCAAGCTACCCTCCCTACCCCCTGCTAACAAGCGGTGTGGGTAGTTAACCCTCGTTAAAAATTAATGGCTCATCATTTCAGCTACGCCGAGAGTAATACCCCTATTAAATAGCTAAGGTTTGTATAGTTAGGAAAAATACAAATTATCTACAAATTTGTCATTTATTATTGGACTGAGAGCTATAACAGTTCGATTTTGTTGGGTTCCAGCACATGTAGGTGTTAGGAAAAATACAAATTATCTCTGAATTTGTCATTTATTATTGGACAGAGAGGTATAACAGTTCGATTTTGTTGGGTTTCAGCACATGTAGGTGTGTCTGGGAATGAGAAGGCAGATTTACTGGCAAAGAAGGCTGCATCCAAGTTGCAGCCCCCTAGATGCTGAAGCATTGATGAGAATGGGGGGCTTAGGGATTAGCAACTGGGCTCTGATGAACTGTTGTAACTGCTTTCCCACTGTACCTTTGTGCCCAATTGTTGATCCAACTAAATTTGTCAGCACTTTTTCTCTTTCTTTTGGTTATTTCTTTTATTCTCCCATCTCTTCCTTGTTGACGACTTTGGTTTGGCACAGGGTGGGATGGATGGCAAACCATCTCAACCTGTACAAATTTAGATACCATCACCCTCTGGCAGACCCCATTGGATGTAGACTTAGTCCATTAAGAGTCGGGCTCCGGTGATCCGGTTTTAATTCATCCATATTTGCAGGTCGTGGGTGCCACCAGGCATTGGAGTCGTCGGTGGGAGGGGTTAAGTGCCCCCACTGACCACTCTACGCCCTCTTACCACTTAAAGAAAAGCAGCCTCTCTCTAAGAGAAGACTGGTCCCTGCTGAAGCCTCTTCTCATGTTGGGGCACATGGGATAGGAGGACTGACGTCCTCTGATAAGAGGTGGATAACCTGGCTTGCTTCTTGTATACCAGCCTACCCGAGTTGATGACTTGGAAAATACAAACATGGACCCTAGTACAGACTACTCCAACTCAGGTTCTACTATTGTAACGCTAGAACCTTATTCATGTCATGTATAACAGATTTTGACGTAATAAAAAATCTATTTTTGGGTGAGATAGCCATGTCATCCTGATGGAAGTTCCCCATTGGCAGCTTCTACTTGGGATATTTCTGCGAGTGATATACCAGAGAAATTTTACCTTAGATGTATCAACAGAGTTCTGACCTCTGGAGCGAATATCCCGAGAGATATCGTGTATAAATTAGGGACGTGTTAAAAACAAGCCATGGCTATCCTTCCCCGAATGGAGTTAACCTTGTCTCAAAGGATAAGGTAGAGGGAAGGATACGTGGGAAAGTGAGCCGTTACAACTAACACGTTTCCCGTATCTTTGGGTGAGATAGCCATATCGTCCTGATGGAAGTGTACCAGAGAATTATTATTTTCAGTTGTGGCTAGAAGAGTTTTAACCCTTTACACCCCATAGACATAATCATACTTCCTGTAGCAATGGTAACTTTGGCACCAAGCTATGGTGCAAGTGATATGTTTGTAAAAAGCAGGAGCAAATGAAATCATCATAGTCCCACTCACTGTGGAGAAGATCTTTGCTTCCAGAAGATGAAAAGACCGAAGTCTATAAAAGGAGGGTTAAAAAATGAGGTACACTACTTTTATTTTGTACAGTAAGTCCAATGAAAGGAAATGCAAAAATGAACAGCAGTCTTTTATAGTTTCCAAAAGATGCGTAAATGTAACAGTAATCAATTGTAACATTATATGCAGTAGATATATACAGAAAACCGGAGTTTTCCGACCCCAAAATTATATGAGTAATAAAATAGTAACACATGATATATAGAGAAAAATATCACCTTTGACTCTTTATAATATTAAACAGTACATTGAAAAGAGGAACATGAGTCCCCTTGCACAATGTAGACTGAGAATTCCCAACCATACAGTTTATAAGAGTCCATATACAACACTTAAGAAGCTGCTTTAAGGTGGGATGCGGAAATATGCCAGTTCCTCCAGTTTGCTAAAATGAGGATGGTTAGGATCACATGGTTGATCTGATGAGACATGGAGCCCTGTGTGTTGACACGGTGGATTATTGTCCCGTTGTCGATGACTAAATTGATGTGTGATTTCGTCTTTGGGTTCATTCTCTTCAGAGTCAGAAGCACTGCCATAGCTTCCAGAATATTGATGTGAAATTTCTGACATGCGATTGACCTCTAACCCTGTACTTTCTTGGGTGTCCCCCAGCCCAACCTTGTTCTGAGGTGTCCGTGTGAATAGACATAGGAGGAGGAGTTACTGCAGAGGAATGTGTCGATAAACTCCTGGCAGTGGACCACGGCTTGAGCTGCTTTCGCAGTAAGACCGGGATTTTGTGGGGAAGATCTCTCCAAGTATATGATGACTTTCTTCTCCAGACTCTATTTGCATTTTTGAGTCTCGCTTTTAGGATCGGGTCCGTCACAGCAGCAAACTGCAGTGAGCCCAAGACTCTTTGCGGTTGCCGTCTGGTGAGTACTTTTGAACTAATAAAGCACCTGACAAAGTTTGCTATTTCCTTTCCCTTGCCTTACAGTAGAGAGAGGGTGTGTGATTTTAGATTCCAGTGAAGCCCCAGCCACTGGGATTCTTGAATTGGAGACAGTTGGGACTTTTCGAAGTTGATCTGAAAGCCCAGAGCCTGTAGGAATGTCATGACTTCTTGAACTGTCCAAAGACACTGACTGCGTTGCAGCCCAGACCAGCCAGTCGTCCAGGTATACCATCACATATAGGCCTTTCTGGCAGTCTGAAACCAAGGTAGGGGGAGAAGTGCCAACCTATCGGAAGATGTCAATAGGCGTCTGCAAGATCTATGGAGATGGTGTAGGACCCTTGGGGTAGTTAGGTCCATATTTGTGAGATAGTCAGCATCTGGGACTTGTTGTTCAGAAAGAATTTGTTTAGTGGGGACAAGTCCAGGATAGTTCGAAGAGTGATCAAATCTTTCTTGGGCATGCAGAAAAGCCGCCCTTGAAAGTTCATGGATTTTGTGCAACAGATAACACCCTTCCAGAGAAGATCCTATGCATAATCCTCCAAAATTGTGGTTGTGGGTTGGAAGAACCTCTTGAACTGGGGAGGATTCTGTCTCCATTTCCAGCCTAGTCCATTTGAGACTATACTGGGAGTTCAGGGATCGAACTCCCATCGATCCCAGAACAGGTAAAGTCGTCCCCCTACCGGGAGCTCCTCATTGTTGGTGTGAAGGACCAGCATCTTTACCCACCTTGCCTCTACTTTCTTGGCCACTAGATTGACCTCCTTTTCCAGACCTTCCCCTGCTACTGGTACCCCTCTTTTGAGCCCTGGCAGGATGGAACGTGGTGGTGGCTCTCTCATACACCGGGTTTAAGTCTGGAGACTGTGGTACGTGCTGCTGGGGAACCGTATATACAGTCTAGGGGATGGTGGCAACTGAGGCTTTCACAACGAGAAAGGATTTCCTTCCCTTAAAGTGTCGTCTGGGCTTCTTGCCCTTGGGTTGAGGTCCCTCACTGGGGTTAAATTTCTGTTTAGAGGACATACCCCACTTGTGTACAAGGCTCTTATTCTCCTAAGCCACTTTGTCCATGACTACCTTAACCAATTCCTTGGGGAAGAGATCTTTCCCCCAGATATTGGAGTCGATCAGTTTTTTAGGTTCATGCCTGATCATAGCAGCGGCTAGTATGTGTTCTCTACAAGCTCTCCTGGGTAGGAAGAAAGCATTGAGATCATTATGAAATATGGGTAGGCTAGTCTTTGCCAAGACAGGGAAGAGATCAGATTTGGAATAGTTTCCAATAAGCATCTCTAGATAAGATTGGTAGGATGAAGAGGAAGATAGTCTCTCTTTCGGCTTCCAATTTTTCCCTAAATAGGAATTCGGAAAATCTAAGCAGTTTCTCATTAACCTGTTTGCCTCTGATGTCTTTATCTAGTTTTCCAGCAGTAAAGGTATGTTAGACATCCTCCCAACTGTCCTAATCAAAAGGAAGGGCTAGGGAGACAGATTTGCACTCTAGCACTGGGAATGTTCTACCTTCCACTACTGCTTTCTTTACAGCCTCTACAACTTTTAAGAGGCAAAAGGGAAGACAATATCCTTGGGGGCTACAGAAGTGGCTGCTTCCTGCCAAAAGAAGAAAGTTGGGTATTTATGAATTCAGACGTCTTCAGCTCTTTAACTAAAAGAGACTCAGCCTTGTTATGGTCTACGATGATTGTTTCCACAGGGATTGTACCATCCAATTGACGCTTCCTAGTTAATCCTCACGTAGCAGTAAGGATAGCTATCGATCGATGGGAAGAATTCCAAGTGTCAGACTAGTTTGGAACCCAAACCCTCTCCGATGTGGAGGTACCCTTCACTTAGGCCATATGCCTAGCATAATGACAAAGGTTCTTAACTGCACATTCTTGTAGGTTTGAAGCTGGGGGAGCCTTAGAAGCAGGCACCTTTTCTAAAACTTGTATCCTTGCTTAAGAACGTTCATGTTTCGTGGTTAGGTTTTTCATGAAAGCTTTCATGGACACCGTAAGATGCGAGTTACCAGGAAACAAAGGTTTGTCTAATGCAGAAACAGGGGTGGAGATGTAAGCTGGGGCTGGGGAACAAATTAAAGAGGCACTGGGAACTTTACTCACCCGATGTAAATCCAGACTCTTCAGGGGCTTCTGTGGTCGGCAGGATCCTCTCCCTTTCTGACGACCCAGAAGAAGTTGTTGACGTGTTGTCGGTGGATAGGTTTATGACATGCAGAGTTTCCCGAACTTCATCACCCGCATGATTTGCTGGTACCGGCGGGAGTTGAACCGTTGGTAACTGATGATCAAATACAGAGCTCACCTCATCCTTGGGAAAGAGGAGGTCCTTCAGTTCCAAAGAAGGAAGATAAGGGGCACATTGTTTAGAGCCCTTCTGGAAACCTCCTGCATTCATATCAGCGATCTATAAAGAAGAAAAAAATTTAAATGAGTACCCATCATTAAAAATTATATCTTTTAAAATTAAGTAAACATATTTGTATGTTTAATAAATAAAACCTAACCTAAATAAACCTACCACCTAAATATGCTAAAGATTTTGAGTAATCAAGACACATTCCAAACAGCTCAGAAATCAATGGGGATTTATGAAGAAAACTATTTGACAGTGTATTAGGAATATGGAGGAAAGGTTCACATCAAAGGGATACCAGAACCTCAAGAGTAGGTCATTTGGAACAACCTAAGAAGGCAAGTTCACTCATCATACTGCCTAGACCAGCATCAGATGCCCCCAAGGTGGCAGCAGCTGGGTTAAGGCGGCAACTATTTCTAGTAGCCAAGATAAAGACTGACCTATCAGTACCCCAGGCATGTTGAAACAAAGTGGCAGAGGCATTGTAAAGTCAACAGGAAGAGAGTGAACTATCCCATAGGGAAGGGTTCACACTCAGGGGAAGTGCAGGAATAAAAGGCCGCTAAAAAGGGAACTTACCAAGACCTGATCATTATCATTAACTAATGGAAAGTGGGTGTTTAGCCTGTAAGATAATGAGAGCTGTACAAGACAGCCAAGATGCTAAAAATTTAAAATTCAAAGGATGTCCTGACAACCAGGTGGGATCCAACCGACCAACTCCAGAGGACTATGTCCCTCAGATATGGGAGAGGATAGGAAAGAGCAGATGACTAGTCTAATGGTGGAAGCTGAAGCAGCAGAGGGAAAAAACCACGGCCAACACACAGCCAGTGCTAGAAGAACTCAGGCTGACAAGACTGAAAGCAGAGACAGAAGGCAACACTTTGGCCTAGAGTGGCTTTTAATTATTGGTATGAAAGGTATAACACTTCGATTTTGTTGGGTTCCAGCACACACAGGTGTGTCTGAAAATGAGAAGGCAGATTCACTGGCCAAGAATGCTGCAGCCGAGATGCTACTAAGAAGGTATCCCATTCCCAGTAATGATTTTTTACCAACAATTATGAATTTTATTAGTAATAAATGGCAACGACATTGGGATGGTTTACTTGAAAATGAGATGAGAGAAATAAGTAATGTTATATCTTCATGGAGGTACAACGGGATACCCCGAAAGTGGGAGTCTACTCTTTGTCATCTCCGCATTGGTCACACTCGGCTGACCCACGAGTTATTGCTGGCTGGCTAACATCAACCATACTGTTTGGTACCATAGACAGGGAGGCATTTGTTGACCGAATGCCCCACATACAGTAGTGAAAGAAATAGATATCTGTTTGAGGCTCAAGGTGAGGATTCTTGGACATGATGTGTCCTACCATGCAAGTGGTATTTTTAGCTTTATTTCAGATGCAGGTCGTCTGAAAGATATTTAACTTTTAAAATGACATCTTTGCTTGTATGGTGTTAATTGAATATTCTTTTATTTATTTTTGTTAGTTTTACAATAAACGATATCGGCGTCAATGACCTTAGATGTGAGGATGCCAGAAAACCTCAAATCAATCAATCAATCCTAGGTCTCTAAAGAGACCTCCTTATAAACCATTTTGCCATGCATCAGATCGCCACCTGACTTGGAAGTTACTGTTCCTACTAGCTTTGGCTTCGGCCAAACGATTTCGGTGAACTTCATGGTCTCTCATACGACATCTTCCATTTAAGGGGAGGGGGAGAGGTAACATTCGGCTTCATTCCTGAGTTTGTTGCCAAGACACTCAATCTGGTGGCGGATCCCTGATTCGACTCCTTCCGGATTTCAAGTCTCTGCTCTGTAACAGATGACCCTGATCATCTCTTACTCTGCTCCCTCTTAACAAGAGAATGCCTTGACGTAGTCATGTGGTTTCTTCATATTGTTGAAGAATGGTGACAGGCAAGAATGCTCTCGAACTTGGAGAAATTGCTCCCCCAAGTTCGAATCTAAATTTCTCTCCCTTTCCTCTATTTCTTCTGCTCAATATTACTTTGACCTTCTAATTTTATCAACTTTCTTCTGTCTTGCTGTCCTAACTCTATGAGTATTATTTCTCTTGAGGTTTTATATATATATATATATATATATATATATATATATATATATATATATATATATATATATATATATATTATATACATATATATACATATATATGTATGTGTATATATTTATGTATATATATAAATATATATATATATATATATATATACATATATCTATGTATATATAAATATATGTATGAATATGTATATATATATGTATATATGTATATATATGTATATATATATATATATATATATACTGTATATATATATATATATATATAAATATATATATATATATATATATATATATATATATATATATATATATATATATATATACATATATATATATATGTATGTATCTATATAAATATATATATATATATATATATATATATATATATATATATATATATATATATGTATATAAATATATATATATATATATATATATATATATATATATTTATTTATATTTATTTTTGGGTGAGTTGGCCATGTTGTCCTGATGGAAGTTCCCTTCGACAGCTTCCTACTGTATAATATTTCTGCGATTGATATTACAAAAAGAATTACTGTCAGGTATCACGGGGTTCTAACCCCCGGAACGACTATCCGTAGTTACCGTGTATAATCAGGGACGTATCTTAAGTTAACCCTAGATATCTGCACTCCTAATAGACTACCCAATCTAATCCTCATGTGTGTGTGTGTGTGTGTAGATGTATGCATATATATATACATATATATATATATATATATATATATATATATATATATATATACTGTATATATGCACACATATATATTTATTTGTTAATTTATTTATTTATTAATTTATTTTCATTTTATTTAAATGGAGTGGATATTTCCACATTCGTTATTACTGCTTGTTTAGATGAATGGGAGAAGGGGTCACAGTTGGTAGGTATTTTCATTCAAAGCTATTTGTGAGAGTATTGGATGATCTCATCAATCCCAAAAATGATTTAGACCTTTTTGGCGGAACTACTCTCAAGGGTTGGGTCCTCGGAATCTGGGGGATCTAAATCCTTGAGGTAGGACTCTGGGTTTCTGGCCCGAAGCCCATCATTACAGATATGGGGAGGATGATTCCATATTTTCTTGGTCTCTGTACTAACAGGCTGGTTTAGCTAAAACCTGTGCCTCTATAACTGTTTTGGTGCTATTCTTTGGGTAGAGTATTGAGTGGACCATCTGGGTATCTCGTTTTGGAAAAAAAATAGTTTCCTTATCCATGCCAAATCAAGCACACAATCTGTAATACTGTCCAACCTAAAGACCAGTAATGATGATATTCAGTTAGATGTCAAACCCCCACCAAAATTTTAGCAATGGAAGTGGAGTAGTTTTTAACACATCTGTATGAATTTACAGAGGAGGAGATACTGGCCATGTGTCCACTAAATGTCTGGAAAGTTCACAAAGTCCTAGGTACATCAATGATTATCCTTACATTCCAGGATGCTGATGTACCTTTTCATATTATTGAAAACGAGATGATTAAAGTACGACCATTCAAGCAGAAGCCACTGCAATGCTTCAATTGTTTTAAATTTGGACACCCATCTAAAGTTTGCAAAAATAAGAAAATGTGTGGTATTTGCCCCAAATCTTACCATGGAGAATGTGCGCTTGAAGCCAGTGTTTAAATTGAACCTCGAATAATAAATCCACAGACAAGAGCTGCGAGCTCTATAAGTTGGAAGAAGCTGCCAAAAGACTGCTGAAAAGACTACTAAGGCATTAAAATCAAATCCACCTAGTACTACCAGTAGCTTTAGAAAAAGAAATATACCATCTGATGAAATGCTGAATGATAAGGAAAGCATATTACCTCCTGAGGCTTAACAACGGTGTATCAACTCTAGGGCATTGCACATCTCTGTACAGCTTTCGTCCCCCATCACAAAAACTAGTACAAATTTCTCTCAGGCCATGTCTTTGCCTGATTTGATTGAGGTTCCATTTAAAACCAGCTTATTTCATGCACCTGTAGTGGGAAAGTTGCACCCCCTCCATTAGAAACATTAAAGTTATGACATCGAATAAATTTGATGTTTTGTTTGTTGATGTTTCTAATGAACCGGAAGATAAATTGAATAAATCCGAAATGCAAATTAAGGTCCACCATCCACCTCAACAAATAGATCAAAAGGACAAAGAAAAAGACAAACGTAAAACCCAACATATCAAGAGTATCTCTGAAGAAACCTACAGGTAATAAAGTTAGATGAAAAACTGCAATTGGGAAGACCTCACCCAAGATGTCTTCCAGAAATAATCCATAGTTTTCTCCTCTGTTTTGCAATGGAATTGTCAGGGTTTAAGGGCTAAATATGAAGAACTTTAGCTCCTAATTCATGAACATTCCCCCATAATTTTATGTCTACAGGAAAGTATGCTTGATGCTAACACTTTTGGTCTTCGAGAGTATGTTAGCTATAGAACACCATATAATCAACAAGCGGGGAGCCATGGCGGAAGTCCTGTGTACGTTCGTCGAGATGTTCCCCAAATACCTTTGTCTATTCATACACCCCTGCAGGCAGTGGTTGTACAAATTGATATAGAAAGAAAGTATACAGTATGCTCTCTCTACTTGCATCCAAATGATATTTTGTATGATCATTTAGTAGAGGTCATTCAACAACTCCCTCAAGCTTTTCTTTTACTGGGAGATAAGAATTTTAGACATTCTTTATGGGGTGATGTTTTAGGAAACACAAGGGGCAATATTGTATCATCAATTGTAGAAAATGAGGATGTCGGGCTCCTTAATGCAGGAGAGCCCACACACTTTCATATCCAGACAGGTACATTGTCATGAATTGAACTATCAATCACAAGCTCTAACTACCTTCTCAACTTCGATTGGAGGGCATTAGATGATTGGCATACTAGTGATCGTGCACCAATCATTATTAACACCAACAATGGTCCACCTTTACAGAGATTGCCACGATGGAATGGTGACAGGGTGGACTGGTATGGATTTTGTGAGCTAACCAAATCGAAAGGAATGCAGAACAGTTTGAAAATATTGATGATGCCATAGACTTACTGAACAGAACCCTTCATACAGCAAGAGTTAATTTAATTCCCAAAACAACAGGGTTATTCAAACGACAACCAGTCCCCTGGTGGTCTTTAGAACTAACTGCCCTGCACAGAGCCACAAGAAATTCTTTTAATTCGATTGCACAGAGGCAGTACCGAGGAGAACTTAATTATATATAAGAAATGTAGAGCACAGTTCCGTCGTGCCATAAAAGAAGCTAAACGCAAGTCTTGGGTGTCTTGTTTCCTCCATTATCAGTAGAACACCACCATCTTCTGTATGGAAGAAAGTAAAAAAGATAGCAGGCAAATTCACCCCCAAACCCACCACCAGTGTTTAGGGTGAATGATCAGTATGTGACTGACAGGAACAATCGAGGTTAGCAATGCCCTAGCTGATAATTTCTCAAATGTATCATGCAAGTGTGAAGCATCTCCAGGTTACCAGTTTAAAAGCATTGAAGAAGAGAAAATTTTAAATTTTGCAAAATCAAGAAAAGTCATACAACTCACTTTTTAATGGAAGAGCATTTGATTCTGCACTTGCTACCTGTAATGATACAACCCCTGGACCCGATGGAATTCCATATGCAATGATTAAACATGTACCTGTTAATACCAATTTATTCATTTTAAGTATTATTAATAGACTATGGCCTGATCATAGTTATCCAAGTGTTTGGGAACTAGCCATTATGTTAGCCTTTTTAAAACCCAGAAAGAATAAGTTTTTAGCTGCAAACTATCGACCAATTGCATTGACATCTTGTTTATGTAAGATCATGGAGAAGATGGCCAATGCAAGACTGATGTGGTACCTGAAAAATAAGGGCATTTTATCATCCATCCAATGTGGATTTAGGAAAATGCACTCAACGACTGATGTGTTGATACGACTTGAGTCCTCTAATTTTGAAGCCTTTACTTCCAAACAGCACCATGTAACAGTCTTTTTTTACCTTTTATAACACTTCATGGAGATATGGTATACTTGAAACCATTCATGAATTGGTATTAGGAGGAAAGCTACCATTGTTTATTTAATCATTTATTTCGCATAGATTTTTTCAAGTGAGAGTTGGGGAAACCCTATCTGAGAGGAAATGTCAGGAAGGAGTAGTTCCCCAGGGTAATGTGCTAAGCGTAACCTTATTTGCACTAGCCATTAATGGGATATCATCAATCATTCTTCAAGATATTCTCTCAACACTATTTGTTGATGATCTTTCCATATCATTTGCTGTAGCTAGAATGGCAATGGTCGAGAGAAAACTACAACTCGCAATTGACAAAATTATTCAGCGGGGTGATATGAATGGGTTTAAGTTTTCGATAAGCAAAACTACCGTTGTCCATTTCTGTCGTATTTGGGGAGTACACACAGACCCTGATATGTATATCAGTCAACGGATTCCATGTGCAAGTGAAGCAAGGTTAGGCTTGATATTTGATTGTAGGTCGACATGGGTTCCTCACTTAAAATCATTAAAAGCAAAGTGTCTTGATGCTTTGAAGCTTTTAAAAGTTTTGTCCCATACATCATGGGGGGCAATTTTACAATTTTAAGTGATGCAAGAAGTGTCCTGCAAGCTTTAGAAGTTTTTAATTCCAACAATCTTTTAATTTTAAAGATTTTAGAGTGGCTTTTAATTATTGGTATGAAAGGTATAACACTTCGATTTAATTGGGTTCCGGTACACGTAGGCGTGTCTAAAAAATGAGAAGGCAGATTCACTTCCCAAGAATGCTGCAGCTGAGTTGCTACCCAGAAGGTATCCCATTCTTTGTAATGATTTTTTACCTACAATCAAGAAGTTTATTGATAATGATTGGCAACGGCATTGAGATGGTTAACTTGAAAATAAGTTGAGAGAAATAAATAATGTTATAGCACCTTGGAGGTATAATGGGATGCTCCGAAAGTGGGAGATTACTCTTTGTTGTCTCCGCATTGGTTACACTTGGCTGACACACAAATTTTTACATATTGCGACGACTGTTTGGTACCATTGACAGTGTGGCATATTTGACCGAATGCTTCACATGCAGTAGTGATAGAAATAAATATATGTTTGAGGCTCTAGGTGAGGATGGCAGATTCATCCTTGCTAAGATTCTTGGATATGATGTGTCCTACCATGCTAGTGGGTATTTTTAGCTTTATTTCAGTAGCAAGTCCTATGAAAGATATTTAACTTTTAAAATGACACCTTTGCTCCTTTATTGTTTTAATTGAATATTCTTTTATTTATTTTTTAATTTACAATAAATGATATCGGCGTCAATGACCTTAGGTGTCAGGATGCCAGAAAACCTCAAATCAACCAACCATGATAGCCTACAGTACATATGCACTGTAATATGCTTCTCATCTAACGCGTTCATACTCTTGCACTTCCTTAGATGACATATCTACTCATAACAATCATACTCATCGCCGTACTACTTTTGTCTCTCTGTATATTTTTTTTTTCAACTGAAGAAACGCACGTTTCTGTACAATTATTTCAAGCTAAAATTTGAACAATTTAAACTTTATTTGTCAAAATAATGCATAATTATTTGCTTCCATCCTCTACATGCTGTTCGGTTAAGGAGGAGGATTATAAACGCTGCAATATATTCGGCATTTATTTCAAGTATTTGAAATCTGTCAATTAGGGTAATAAAAAATCAGTTTCTGTCGTTTACCCAAAATTTAATCATAGAAAACGACACGATAACTCATAAGAAAATCATAGATATGGTAGACTATTATAAATATTAACGTGAACTTTTGAATTTATGTCTATCATTACCAATTAAATGAATACATTATTACCATAGCTTTACTAAACCAAGTTGTCTTGTAGTTGCATTTTAGAGCAGTAGCCTGTTACAGTACCTTAGTAACAAAATTGATACATTAGATTTAAGTATACCTGTACCTAATGATATTTTTATAAAGTTGATAGAATTGTGTGTTTCTGAGTCTTATTTTACTTGTAACGGTCAGTTTTTCTCTCAAATATATGGTCTTCCCATGGGTTCCCCTCTGTCTCCTGTTTTAGCAAATATTTTTATGGAATTTTTTGAAACAGAACTTTTTCCTGACATTATAGATTTTGACATTACATGAGTGAGATATGTAGATGATATTTTTGCTGTTGTTCCATGTTTTCTTAATATTGATAACTTTTTAGAGTCTTTAAACAATCTCCACCCTTCAATTGAATTTAAAGTTGAAATAGAAAATAATAATGAATTACCCTTCTTGGACACACTGGTAATCCGTCCTAAATTCAAGGTTTACAGGAAAGAAACGCATTCAGATTCTTATATACATGCATTTTCAAACCGTACAAAAACTACAAAATTGGGGGTTATTTCTAACTTATTTTTAAGGGCATATAAAGTTTGTGACCACGAATTTCTTGAATTTGAAATAAATTATCTTAGAAGGGTTTTCAAAAATCATGGCTATGATTCTGGTTTTATTGAAAAGGCACACTTAAAAGCAAGGAAGACATATGTTGCAAAAGAAAGAGAACCATTTTTAAAAGATGATGAATGTCTTCTTATCATTCCTCAAACAGGCCAAGACAACAAATTACTTGACACCTGCCTAAAAAGTTGTAAAGTAGTTGAGGTATATAAAAATAATCTAACTATTAAAAAGGTGTTGACAAAATCAGGGAAAGGAAAGGCTGCCCAACAAGCATGTATATATAAACTACCATGTGGTTCATGTGATAAAGTATACATAGGAGAATCAGTAGATTTTGAAAGAAGAAAAAGAGAACATAGAGATTCCATTAGAAGAGGTGATGAAAATAGCGCAGTTTTTAAACATATGACACGGGAAAATCATCCAATAGATTTTAAGAATATGGACAAATTGATATCAATGCCTGATACACACAGACGGAAACTGATCGAAGCTGTTTTAATTCAGAATTCTAATAATTTTAATATATATCAAAGTAATTTTAAATTGGATCAGTTTTGAAATAATATTGTAAAAAAACAATGTAACTATTGTTAAGGAATTGTTAAAAGATGTAAACAAACCACCGTGAAATGCTGTTAATATTCGCTAAGACTGTAACGGGCTTTTTAATTCTTACGAACCTTTCTGTACCTCTTTTTCAAAAATTTGTAACCATTTGTATTCTGAAGAGGAAGGGAGATGGTCCCTTCGAAAGCTAAATAAACTCGTATTTTTCATACATTGTGGGTTATTTTATTTATACACGGAAAATTGTGTATTTTAATATATATATATATATATATATATATATATATATATATATATATATATATATATATATATATATATATATATATATATATATATATATATATATATATATAGTGTGTGTGTGTGTGTGTGCGCGTTTGTATATGTGTATGTATGGTACAATAAGGACAAGTGTGCGTGTATAAGATAAAATTCATTGCGCAAGACTAAGATAATTTCAGGCATACAGTATGATAATTTAAGGGTCATGTGCTTCACAACATTCATTTTTTACCTTATATGAATTATAATGGACTCTGCATAAGCGCTATCAAATGTGTGCGTGGAATGCTTGTTCTGACTTGTATACTTCTAATCTCAGCTGGAAAGTTCCACCCAGGACCCACTTCGAGTCTAAGTGGGTCCTGGTTCCACCCAAGCTCTACATCTATAGACCTTGGTTCCACCCATCGATGTTGTGCTTGCGTTAGTGAGACATTAGTTTTATTACTTTGAGTGTAGAGGATTTTAATGTTGCATATGGGTCAGACGATTAAGCTGCAAATCTTGGGATTGATATTGAGTGATTTATTGGCTTAGCTTTGCCATATTTTACCGTAAACATAGAAATGAAATTTAAATTTTACTTAAAAAAAATAAATAAAATGTCGTAAGTGGTCAATATGAAATTCAGAGAAAGCGCGTGTCTGTTACAATTGTCAGTGTGTTGTGAAAGGTATACAGTAATAACAGGAGGAAAAAGGTAGAGAAATTTATGAATTTATGCGAAAACAGTTACTACGTAATTATTTGTTTGTGGAAAGTTATATTTTGTTTTATCGTCTCCGGCATTTGTTAATAAAAGTTCTTTGAAAGGACTCAAGTTAAGTTTAGCATATGTAGATAGGTAGCTAGAGAGTTATAGGGTCTTTTGACTGGCCAGACATTGGATCCTTGTTTCTCGTTACGGTTTATTTTCCCATTGCCTACATACACAGTGAATAGGCTGGCCTAATTTTACTTATTCTTCTCTGTCCTCATACACCTGACAACACTGAGATTACCAAACAATTCTTCTTCACCCATGAGGTTACTGCACTGTCATTGTTCAGTGGTTACTTTCCTCTTGGTAAGGGTAGAAGAGAGACTTTAGCTATGGTAAGCAGCTCTTCTAGGAGGACACTCCAAAATCAAACCGTTGTTCTCTTGCCTTGGGTAGTGCCATAGCCTCTGTTGGTCTTTCACTGTCCTGGGTTAGTGTTCTCTTGCTTAAGGGTACACTTGGGCACGCTGTTCTGTCTTGTCTCTCTTCCTCTTGTTTTGTTAAAGTTTTTATAGTTTAGATTATGTAGGAGATATTTATTTTGATAATGTTACTCTTCTTAAAAACTTGTTTTTCCTTCTTTCCTTTCCTCACTGGGCTATTTTCCCTGTTGACGCCCCTGGTCTTATAGCATCCTGCTTTTCCAACTAGGATTGTAGCTTAGCAAGTAATAATAATAATAATAATAATAATAATATTAATAATATGTATTATTGTATAATTTTAGGTATTTGTGAAAATTACATGTCAGGGTATACGATAAATGAATTTTATCAACCCCATATTTCTTAAGCTTTTAGAAGAATTACGCTAATAGTAATCACTTTTGATTGTAGAAAACAGACCATCAATTTTCTCACTAATATATTAGCCTCAGTGAAAGTACATTTTATACTGTTTATGCTATTCAGATTAGATTTTTTCCATACGAATATTCAGTTTTAAAATTACAAGGATCAAAAATCATCACAATATTTAGTAGTTGTATATTGCTTCTTAAGACCCAAAAGGGTCTAAAAGCCGCTCATGAATGGCTGAGGCAAGGACAAGTGACATTACCCTATCAAGCAGGTCAATGCCCTCGAGGCTGACCATATTACATATGATCAGCGCCCAAGTCCCCTCTCCACCCAAGCTTTCATCTATCGTGGCTGTCATTCATTATTGTCTCCCTCCACGCTATCTTTGGATATTTCCCCATTTCCCTCTATTCCCCTTTCGTGACCAAATCTCCTCAGTCACATCCGTATCTATTCTTGTATAGAGACTACTTGCTTTTCTTGCTGCGTTGTCGTTAGGCGTACTAAGTATATATATATATAAAAAAAAAAAAACGAGTATTCCCATTTGTGGTCTTCTCAACAGTTCATTGTCTCGGTGGATGATGAAGACCAGCCATTAGTTTTGAGAAATGTCCAGTAACCCAGGCGTCGTCAAGAGGCAGGGAGCTCGCGATTTACTCGCAACTATAAACCCTTTACGGCATTCCCTTAGAAAAGTATAGCGCAGGACACAACAAAAACAAAAATAAATAAGTAGAGTACAAGTAATGGAAATTCCGTTAAAGACAGTCATTCTTCTTGTAAAGCGGAGTGCGATTGTTTGTCAAAAATTCCATTATAAGAATAAAAAATCATTCTTTTCAAGTTGAAATTTTTTAACAAGTTTCCTACGAATTGCTCATCAGCAAGAAGAAAGTGAAAAGTAGATGATACCAACCCTACACAAAATGTACATTATGCGCTATTTATACTTTTGTACTTACAGTGATCTTTAGTTATTATAGTGGATATTAATTGGAGTTATCGTAACAGTTATGTTTGTTATTAATAATAAAAATTTATATGAGTGTAGTCATGCGCAGGCAGCACATTCAAAGGCTTGCTCAAGGAAAGTAAAGCAGTTTTTATAATACTATATCAGAAATTTGCTTCTCTTTTATGAGAGGTGGTCAAGTCATTTATAACCTATCTTAGCAATTGAAAAATTTGAAAGTAATCTAGACGGCTGGCTGGAATGAGAGAGATAGCTTTGACAAGCTAACGGGAAGGCAAAAGTGCCGTTGTAGAGTATTGTATATCCGAGACCAGAGTAAAGGAGGCGTATTCCCTGTTTAAAGGCCGCTCATGAATGGCAGGGGCAAGGGATAGTGACATTGCCCTATCGAGTAGTACAATGCCCTAGAGACTGACCATATATACATATGATCAGTGCCAAAGCCCCCTCTCCTGCCAAGCTAGGACCAAGGAGGGTCAGGCAATGGATACTGATGACTCGGCAGAAAGACCTATATGCTTCCCCAAACTCCCCTTCATTCGCTCTCTAGGTTGGTGAGATTGCAGCGACCAAAGAAACAAATGAGTTTGACGGGGAGTCAAACCTCAGTCTGGCCTTCACCAGTCAGGGACGTTACCACATCGGCCATCACTACCCTGTTGTTATGATACTTTCATTTCTGGGTTTACTCCCTCTTAACAAGAGAATGCCTTGACGCAGTCATGTGGTTTCTTCATGCTGTTGAAGGATTGTGACGGGCAAGAGGGCTCTCGAACTTTGGGAAATTTCTCCCCAAGTTCGAATCTAAATTTCTCTCTCTTTACTCTATTCTTTCTGCTCAGTATTTCTTCGACCTTCTCCTAATTTTATCAACTTTCTTTTGCCTTGCTATCCTAACTCTGAGTATTATTTCTCTTACGTTTATATATATATATATATATATATATATATATATATACATATATATATACATATATATATATATATATATTTCATTTGTTCATTTATTTATTTATTTATTTATTTTTATTCTACTTAAATGGCGTGGACATTTCCACATTCGTTATTACTGCCTGCTTAGATGAATGGGAGAAGGGATCACGGTTGGGAGGTATCTGCATTCAAAGCTATATATGAGAGTATTGGATGATCTCAGTCATCCCGAAAAAGGTTTGGACCTTTTTGGCGGAACTACTCTCAAGGGTTGGGTCATCGGAATCCCGGGGGGGGGGGGGGGGGGTCCAATCCTTGAGGTGGTACTCTTAGCTTCTGGCCGGAAGCCCATCATTACAGATATGGGGAGGATGATTCCAATACTATTTTAAAATTATACAAGGCCTTGATTTTTTCCAAAATTAGTTATGGATATGAAATATACTCTTCAGCCACCCAAACCGGTTAAAAATATTAGACTCAATACATCATGCAGGTAATAGATTGTCTACAGGAGCATTTAAAACCTCACCTATCCCAAGTCGCCTTGTTGATGCTGGAGAGTTACCTCTAGAGTTTTACCGAATGTCTTCCATTATTCGGTATTGGTTTAGATTGCAAAGACTCCCTAACTCTTTAGCCTTTCAGACTGCAAGCCTTGTAACACGCATCATACTTTGAGTTGCACCCAAAATCTCCTCAACCTTATGGTTTTCGGGTGAAACGATTATTAAACAGTCTGGATATAATTAGAAGTAAGGTACTTCCATTCAAGGTATCATCAACGCCTCCATGAAAATTACCAGAGATATCTTTTTGTAAATACTTTATTGGAGTTAAGAAAAATATGACTGACCTAGAAGCCAGGTCTTATTTATGGAACATGTTGAAGAACATAGAGGATCGACTTTTATATATACTGATGGCTCCAAATCTGATACTGACGTTGGATTTGGAGTACATAGTAATGGTTTTAATTGTAGAGGTGCACTTCCTCTAACACCATTCATATTTACTGCCGAACTGTATGACATACTAACCGCTATTGAGAAAATAGCGTTGGAGAAGGAGGGTAATTTTACAATTTTTAGTGATGCAAGGAGTGTCCTTCAAACTTTAGAAGTTTTTAATTCTAGCAACCCTCTAGTTTTAAAGATTTTAGAATGGCTTTTTATTATTGGATGGAGAGGTATAACAATTAGATTTTGTTGGGTTCCAACACACGTAGGTGTGTCGGGGAATGAGAAGGCAGATTCACTGGCAAACAATGCTGCATCCGAGTTGCTGCCAAGAAGATATCCCATTCCGTGTAACGATTTCCTACCTAACATCAAGAAATTGCTTTGTAATAAATGGCAACAGCACTGGGATAGTCTAGATGGAAATAAAATGAGAGAAGTAACAAATGCCATATCTCCTTGGAGGTATAATATGATGCCCCGAAAATGGGAGACTTCTCTGTCGTCTCCGTATTGGTTACACTCGGTTGACACACTAGTTTCTGCTGAAGGGCCAACACCAACCCTATTGTGAAGACTGTTTAGTACCTCTAACAGTGAGGCATTTGTTGACCGAATACCCCAATTATAATAACTTAAGGAATAGATATTTGTTTGAGGCTCGAGGTGAGGGTGGCAGGTTCATCCTTGCCAAGATTCTTGGACATGATGTATCTTACTATGCAAGTGGCATTTTTAGATTTATTTCAGGAGCAGGTCTTCTGAAAACTATCTAACGTTTATAATGACATCCAACTTTTACGGTTTTAATTGAATAATCTTTAATTTTTTGTATATATAAACCAAATGATATCGGCATCAATGACTTTATTTGTCAGGATGCCTGAAAACCTTAAATCAATCAATCAATCAATCAACCATCGACCAATTGTATTGACATCTTGCTTATGTAAGATCATGGAGAAGATGATCAATACATGCCTGGTATCTAGAAAAGAAGGGTATTCTATCACCTATCCAGTGAGGATTCAGAAAAATGACTGGAAGGACTGATGTGTTGATACGACTTGAGTCCTCTATTTGTGAAGTCTGCTTCCAAACATCACCATGTAACAGTCTTTTTTTTTTTTTTTTTTTTTGCAAAGGGATATGACACTCCATGGAGACATGGTATACTTAGAACCATTGATAATTTGGTATTATGACGAGAGCTGCCATTGTTCATTTAATCATTTATTTCACATAGATAATTTCAAGTGAGAATTGGGAAAGCTCTATTAGCGAGGAAATGTAAGGAGGAAGGAGTTCCCCAGGGTAGAGTGCTAAGTGTAGCCCTATTTGCGCTAGCCATTATTGGAATATCCGCAGTCATTCCCCAAGATATTCTCTCAACACTATTTGTAGATGATCTCTCCATATCATTTGCTGGAGCTAGAATGGCAATGGTTGAGAGAAAACTATACTCCCAATTGACAAAATTATTCAGTGGCCTTATATGAATGGTTTCGAAATTGTGACAAGGAAAACTGTTGGTTTTATTAAAAGTGATTGCTGCCTCAGTGGCGTTAATCTTGTAATTAACTTTTTCTATTGTTCTTATTATCTTCTTCTCTTCATTTGAACAATCCGTCAATAACTGGGAAAGGGACATATCAATAGGAAGGTGATGAAGACCATATCATTCACAATTTGTCTTTAATATATCGCAACACATTGTAAAAGTACAGATAATATGTACAAAGTATAAAACACTATCACAATGTTAGTGCACACAAAGTAATTGTCACTTTTATACAAAAATTATAAATTGCGTGGAGTTAAGTTTAACACATCCTTCGACTCAACCGGTTTCGAGCAGTGAGAAGATTTTCTGCTCATTGTCAAGAGTGAACTGAAATGCAGGTGTTGTATTGATGGCTAATATACGGAGTCCTGCGTCGAGATTCCATCTTCACTGGTTAAGAACCGCCCTAGGGTGGAGACCGTTAATCCTATTGGGTGGTGGCCTCTGCCTCGCCGGGATGTTTGGTGGGATTATTGGCTCTGGTTCTGTCAGGAGATAATCCCTGTTTTGACCTTCAGCTATATCAGTCCTGTCATAGTTGTTATTGCCTGGACTATTGTTGATAGTGGACCTTATACATGTTGGCAATAAGGTCCCTTCTTGTTATATTCTGTCATATTCGGGGTGTACATCCAGCCCTGGATGTTTACATCTAGGATCAACGAATCCTATGTGTAAGTGAAGCTAGATTTTTTGGATTTTTGTATTATTTGATTGTAGGTTTACATGGGTTACTCACTTAGAGGCATTAAAATCTCAATGTCTTGAGGCTTTGAATTTTTTAAAAGTTTTGTCCCATATGTCATGGGGTGCAGACCGCAAAACTATTTTTAAAATTATACGCCTTAATTTTTTCAAAACTTAATTATGGTTGTGAAATATACTCCTCACCCACGCCATGCTGATTAAAGATATTAGATTCTATACATCATGCTGGTATTAGATATCCCAAGTCTCCTTGTTGATGCTGGAGAATTACCTTTAGACCTTTACAGAAAGTCTTATATTGCTCGGTATTGGTTTAGGTTGCAAAGCATTCCTAATTCTTTAGCCTGTCAGACTGCAAACTTTGTAAGGCATTGTAGATATTTTCAGTTACACCCAAAATCTCCTCAACCTTATGGTTTTTGGGTAAAACAATTAATAAACAGTCTTGATATAGAAAGAAATAGAGTTCTTCCATTTAGGATATCATCAACCCTTCCATGGAAATTGCTAGAGCTATCATTTTGTAAATATTTTATTGGTATAAAAAAAAAACACGACTGAATTAGAAGCTATGTCTCTTTTTATGGAACATGTAAAAGAACATAGGGAATCAACTTTTATGTATACTGATGGCTCCAAGTTTGATGTTGGCTTTCGATTTGGAGTATATAGCAGTTCTTTTAATTGTAGAGGTGCACTTCCTCTATCTTCCATATTTAATGCCGAACTATATGGCATACTAACCGCTGTTTAGAAAGTAGCGTTAAAAGAGGAGGCCAATTTTACCATTATTGGTTATGCAAGAAGTGTCCTACAAGCTTTAGAAGTTCTCAATTCCAGTAACCGTTTAATTTTAAAGATTTTAAAGTGGATTTTAATTATTTGCCTGAAAGGTATTACAGTTCGAAATGAAGAGGCAGATTCATTAACAAAGACTGCTGCAGCCGAGTTGCTACCAAGAAGGTATCCCAGTCCCTGTAATGATTTTTTACCTACAATTAAGAATTTCATTTATAAAAAATGGCAACAGCATTGGGATAGTTTACATGAAAATAAGATGAGAGAAAAACTTCAATGCTGTATCCTCTTGGTCACTCTCACATGACACATGAGTTTCTGTTGGCTGGCCAACACCAACCATATTGCGACGACTGTTTGATATCCATGACAGGGAGACATTTGTTGACTGGATGCCCCACTTATAGTACAGAAAGAAATAGTTATCTGTTTGAGGCTCGAGGTGAGGATGACAGGTTCATCTTAGGCAAGATTTGTGGATATGATGTGTCATACAATGCTAGCGGCATTTTTAGATTCATTTCAGAAGCAGGTCTTCTGAAAGTTTTAAACTTTTATAATGACATGTTTGCTTTTATGCTTTTAATTGAGTATTCTTTTATTCTTTATAAAAAACGATATCGGCGTCAATGACCTTCGATTTCGGGATGCCAGAAAACTTCAAATCATTCATTCTATGTAAGCCTACTTTATATTTTAATCTGTTTCCTCACGAATATTTTACAATTCCAGATGCTAATGATATTTATTTTTCACTGTTACCTGTTTTGAATTAAGGGGACGCTTGCAGCTTTGTATGCTGTATGTCGAAGTAATTTTTTTTTTCCAGATCCATATCATTTTGACTATAAGTACATTCTTTTTTAGTATTCCACCTGTTTGTCCCTTAAATAATAAATGGAAAATCACTTTTTCCCAGAGGTTTCTTTTTTTTCTTTTTATTATAATAGGGACGCGATTTAGCTTGTTTATTAACGAAATAAATGGTATTATTTTTATTATGTTTTTATCATTAAAACTGGTAGTGGTCGATAAATTACATTCAGGAACAATATATTTTGATTACAGGAAGGTAATCACAACGCATGCATCTAAAGTTCAAAGTACCCATGTTTATATATTTAATAATATGCTAATATAAGTAGGCTACATACTTTGTAACCTCTGGAATGGCGATGTCACGTAGTCAAGCAACTTTGGTTCGCAATCATTATAATCTTAATATTTTTAAGTGGAAAGTAGTTGGATGGATATTTCTCTCTCTCTCTCTCTCTCTCTCTCTCTCTCTCTCTCTCTCTCTCTCTCTCTCTCTCTCTCTCTCTCTCTCTCTCTCTCTCTCTCTCTGTATATATATATATATATATATATATATATATATATATATATATATATATATATATATATATATATATATGTTAGGGCGTTAAGAAGTGTAAATAAATAAATGGCAAGATATAAACTTCCTGCTGAGCGTTCAAAGATGTGTTCCAATGTTTATTGCTCCTGGTGTGTACTGCTTTCTAGATAGCTTTGATATACGTGTGTAATGTGCAAAAATACGACAGAGTGATGTTCTTAAATGAGTTTCTTCCATTTTAGGTTCATATTTGTTAAAAGACTATCCAATTTTACTCCAGGAAACTAACACGTTTAGCTTTTGGAAGGTTATGCTATATAAGGTTTCGTACGTTCCACAGAAAGAAATGAACAAAATAGATTTTCCTTATCTCCGAGTCAATATTGACGTACGTGTTTATAAAAACAGCAACGAACGCTGGACCATTATTGTAACTGATCTGGCACATCTTTCTCCAACAACAACAACAAAAAATTCTACGTTTTCACTTAAAGTTCACTTCTGAAAGGCAGAGGCAATGAACAAGATAATGTCCTAGAAACAGACCCTACATTCTTATGATCAGTACCTTAGCCCCTCTCAACCATGTTAAGACCAAAGAGGGACAAGCATTGGGTTCTCATTACTCAGAAGGTAGACGTGTAGGCTTCCCCGGCTTTGGGTTCCAACTCCTACCTGACGGATTGTCAGTTTGGGACGTTTCTAATAGGCTATAACGACCGCTAGTAATGAAAGTCACTACCATTTAGCAAAGTTAACAATGCAAATATAATGAAAATTGGCTGTTTAAACTCGTATTTGTGGTTGATATTGTTGGCATTAGTTTTAGATTTCCTGATAGATATTGAATATATATATATATATATATATATATATATATATATATATATATATATATATATATATATATATATATATATTAAAGATATCCCTGTGGCTAAAATTTTAGTTTTTTTAAGATTACACATTGGTAAATAAGAATAGCGCACAAACAAAAAATCTTTGTAGGTAGAATTTATTGGGTGAACTATTCGTAATAATCTAAATAATTTAGCAAGGTTTAAACGCAAGAGCTTATGATCGCCACCGTAAATGTAAGCGTTACATAGACCGAGTCATTATGTTCAAAGATCATTGTTTAGATTTTTATGGTTTCCAAAGTAATGATGAAGGTATTCTGAAAGTAGCATGATGGAGAGCTCTAAAGTGTTTTCAAGGATGTTTCTGATAAGGGAAACTAATAAATAGGGAAGTTAGAAAGAACATATATGAGGACGATAATAGAAAAATGAGAGAGGTCACTCATGAATGTGTTGAAGAAATCCTGGTCATTGAGACAAGGAAGTTCAATGATGTACGTTTCATGCCCCCCCCCCCCTTCCCCCTTCCCCCAAGGAAAAGCTAAGCATAGATTAGTGAAATGAAGAGAAGAAGGGCTTATATAGGTCAAGAGAGTCAGAGTAAGGTATAAGTAATTCTTAATCGTGGCCTAACTGCAAAATAATTTAAGACTAAATCTGTAAAAAGAGAAGGTGTGGTCTTTTGTAGTGAGAATGAAAAAAAGGGTGTCGTGGCTTTTCAGTGCACCAGCAGCCTTGGGGGCGTTGATTATATCAATATGTGGCCAGTCTCTAGGTCATTGTCTCTGTCCCTCGCCTCTGCCATTTATGAGTGGCCTTTAAACCACTATTCCAAAGATATGGATAAAATGTGTCATCTTGCTAATTTCAATGTTTGTATAGTTATCTTTTAGGTGCAGCTGCATTTAGTTGCCAAAGGAATAAAAGCCTTCATTTTGATTTATATATATAGGTATTATGGCACACTTTTGGTGAAAAAAGAAATGCTTGATGAGACTGCATAACGTTATATCTAATTCTTGTCATCGTTCGTATCTATAGATTACGAGAAACAGTTTTCTGATGGATAGAGAATGAAAATGGGTGAAATCGAGTAGACGTTTATTAAAGTGGTTAGAAAAATACATTTATATGGGCTTGTATATGTACAAAGGGTAGTCACAAGTAAAAATAGAGAATATATAGGTACATTCATTTACGGTCTTTTAATTGTATTGCTAAAAGCTTACCATTTATTATAAAGAGTTAAAGCGCATTATTTTGAGAATTTCCACCCTACTATCATGGTTTTCTATGTAAAAGACAATTCACTGGTTAATTAAAGAGGCCATTATTGCATCTTTTGTAAAGTTTATGTTATTAAATGAGTTTTACTGTACTGTAAATACAGTCATCATTATTAGTTTGAGAATTTACGAAACACTCAATCAGATGCTAATATCGATAATTCGATTATAGAGGCAAAAAAAAAAAGTTACATGAAGTAATTAGTTTCGGTTTTACATGTAAGTCTTGAATATACTAGCAATATCCTGATTAGGATAGAAACTGAATTTCCTCTAAAAAAATTGAATTGTTAAGGATACCTTATACTACCTCTTTTCTGCATTATTTTGTGTCTTCTTTTAACAATTGCTGCTCTTTCGAACACAAATGTCATGTTTTGAAAGTCAATGGTTTTTACTGATAAATTTAAATAGAATTGGTCATCATACGATAGCACTGCTTGCGTTCTGTAATCAATGGAAACATTTTCTTTACTTACAACACCTGTTATATTTGTAGCAAATTAGTGTCACTTCGGTTTATTAGAGAAAAAAAAAAACTTACTTGTACATTGCCACTGACTAGTTTGAAAACGTTTGCCTCACCTGTAAGTGTTTAGAGCCGCAAGTCTGATTAAAGTCTTTTCGATTTTGTGTATTAAAAAGGTTCTACGTTTTATTTATATTTTCTTTGACACCTGCATGCAAGTTTTCGTTACAGTAGTTGCAAACAATGCTGTCTTTTTAACAAGAAATGTTAGATCTTGTAATTACACAAAAGCCAGTGATTTTTCCAGAGTGAATTAATATTACTCAACATTCTGTCAGAAATTCACACTGAACAATATCACGATGGTACTAATTTCGGGACCATGACTTCATGTCAAAGGCCCGGGCGATCTGAAGACGAAGACGATGATGCTACCAAATTCTTTGGCTGCAATGTTTAAATAGAATTGTTAATTCACGGGAAGCTTCACTTACCAGATACAGCCCTCTTTTCAACAGGCTGAAGAGAGAGCCATATCGGAGGCATGGGTCATATACTTGTTTCTTTACTAGGGCTCTTCCTGACAGCTTCGTCCGGCTTTCTTTTAGGTATTCCATTTTGACGAATTGGCTTTGTTCCCTTTTCTGAGTCTTGGTAGGCTTCCTTTACTTCATCCTTGGCCAGTGGAGCAGAGCCATTATCTTCAGTGCTCTCTCCCTTCGAGTCCAAAGCTTTTTTATTTTGTTTTTGAGCACTGGCAGAGTTATCCAAGAGGGATAACTTAGAACCTCTCCTCTGAGGCTCAGGAGAAGATGGAGGAAGACCTGATGCTTGTAGAGGGTTGAAAATTCTTGGGGGTTTTGGAGGTGGTGTCATGTCAGGGGCGGTTTTATTTTGGCACACTGATTGATCCCCTAACAACTGATCCTTTTCACTGATGGATCTGTCTTTTCTATGCTTTTCTGGGGATTTCGGAAGAATTCTAGTTCTCTCACTAGCACTAATAATATTTGGCGAGGTTTTAATGTGAAGATTATGAATAATCCTTGGGTGTGAAATATTTTTTTCATCTTTGGTTAGTAAAGGTTTCGTAGCTTCTTTTTCGTAAGATATAGCTTGGGTAGATCTAGATAAGTTGGCGCTACTACCCAACGCCTTTCCTTTAGTGACAGTTTTACTCGTTAAAGGAGAGCAGGAACTGTATTGGCCTGCGTTAAGTTTTGTACTTGTGGTCAGCCCTTTTGTGGCTAAATGAGTTACTTCGATAACAGATTCTACATCAGAATCATTGTTGGAGTCGCTCCCCGTATCGTCGAGCTGTGTAAAGAAGGTTGATAGGTTATGGTGGTAATAAATATTCTTTACTGCTACGAAGGATGAACTATTTTGTATAAAGATAAGGAAATCTATATCTTTAAAATGATTTTGAAAGTACTCCTTGAAGTAAATGAAAGTATTAACTAAATATTTATTTTATGAAAATAATATAACTGAGTCAATTCAAAAGCTCTCAATCAATGTTAAAATATATAAAAGGACTATTAAAACTTGTGATAGATAGTGATTTCAGAAAATATGTGTAATACTATAGTTGAAACATATTAACAAATACGATATATATATGTATATATATATACTGTATATATATATATATATTTTATATTATATATATATATATATATATATATATATATATATATATATATTGTGCGTGTATTGTTAAAGTTTGCGAAGCAATACTTACATCAAAGGTTTGAAGTTCCATGTCCTTTGAAGCTTTTAAATCTCGATTACTGATTAATAAGTGAGGCAGAGATTTTCTATGCATCTGTATACAGTTATGCGCTTGCTCATTCAAAGGCAAATGGGTAGTACGGTGCTTCTGCATGAGGGTATGCAGACGTGGTGAGGGTAAGCTTTGTTGACTGGCTGTAAGCGCTTCTCTGTTGGGATGCCTTTGCTGGGCAGAAGAAACCAGATCTGGGTTGTAGCACTCCCATGTGCTATCTACTGGCGTTGTAGAAACTATGGTGGGTTTATTCTTTGGGCGAGGCTTGGCCTTTCGCGCTATTATCACACTCACAATAATCAGAATGATGAGGACCACCACCACTCCAACTAATGCTCCAAAGAGAGTGGTAGCTCCCAGGAGGGTTTTCTTATCTTTTGTAGAGCTGTCTGTAGTATAGAGAGTTGAAATCGTGAATAATTTATGCTAAAGAATTAATAATGGTGATTGAATCTCAAAATGTTTTATACTTGACTGTTGAGGCGTGATGCTCAGCCTTGTTAAAAGAATGTGAAGTTTTAAACAATTAATTAGGAATTTGTTTATTAATCTGTTTCTATTTAGTTGTAATAGATTTATAAAGATTTTATACATACTGGGGATAAAAACCATGAATCATGCATACCTAAAGCTTCCCTATGCTGTGCAAGTGGTGTGTGTACCTCTAGCATTAGTGGCTCACTTTTTCCATGGGCATTTTGCGAGGTCACTCTGATAGTGAGGCTGGCACCACCAATTAGTTCGTCCACTACCCACTCTGGAAATTCACTGCATCAAAACATAAGGAGAGTTTGTGGTTAGCTTAATCTTCAAATATAGCTTGTAAGACACTTTTGTAAAGTATATATTTGATAAAATATTCTCAATATCCATTTTTTAATCAGAAATATCTTGCCAATTATAGCCTTATCAGTAGACTTTCAGTACTAAATTCTTACTAATGCCTGGGATTTACCACAGGGACTATATTTACCTGCTAAGATTAGCAATAATCTCTTTTTCTTGCTGAACTTCTAAGTGGAACTCTTGTGGAAGACCCCCATCAAAACCTTCATGACAAGCAATAGACAAAGAAGTTGTTTCTTGACCTCGGTTCACAGGGGTAGCTGAACAGTTAGTAGGAGGGTCAGGGGGCCCTGCAGGGACAAAGTTGACTAAACATGGTTCTAACTGCTGGCCAATTTCATTAGTAGCACGACATGTCACATACCCGTAATCGCCTTGGGAAACAGGAGTTAGTCTGACACTAGAAGTCAGGCCGTTACTTTGCACTTTTTTCTGTGGAACTTTTTCTTCTGTATTGTCACCTCGGATTCTAACCCACTCCCAGCTGGTAACTAATGCAGGTTCTGCTTCCACTCGGCATGTCAGAAGGGTAGAAGTACCTCTTGCTGCACCTACAATTTTTGCTTGAGGGCCTCCAACACACTGCGGTTTATCTGTTGATTGGGATTTATGTAGAATTGGAATTAGTCTAAATAATTATTTATAGTATATGAAAATTGTAATCTAAACTAAATTGTTCAGGAAATCTTTATTAACAAAAAAAAAAAAAAGGTAATTTCTCATCTCCAATGCCAAGATGAAAATATGTTAATTTTATCTAATTTGATAGTTAACCTTCATGTATACTATTGAATATTGATTCGCATACATGGTGAGATGACCTACGTCTGACAGTAAGGTGAAGCGCATTACTGGTGTTCCTCCCCTCGCTGTTGTAGGCGATGCATGTGTAAGAACCAGAATTACTCTTGCTCAGTTTCTGCAAAGCCAGGCTTAGACCACTCATCATAATGCCTGCTTTCAGGTTATGTTTCAGCATGACTCCCTGAAATTAAACGGTAATATGAAGAATGTTCACCTAAGAAATGTTAAGAAAAGAATTAGTGTTGAGTGCTAAAAAAAAACTACTCATATATTTGGCATGCTCACTGAAGTAATAGTGAGGTGTATTGATATGATAGAGAAATTCGCTATCTGAAATAAGCACTAGACAACGATTATTTAATAACTACTTTTGTTGAAAAAGCCAGATTGATGATGAGGCAAATGATAATCACATTGTGTAGTGTGGTTATTTTTAATGATTCTAACAAGCACTTGCTGACAATTGAAAATGACACTACATTAGTGTGTTTTAAGGCTGTTATTTACTAGAAGTTGTAAACTAGAAAGTATATTATTTTTTGTACAATTGTATCTTCAATTTACATTTTATTTCATCATAACTGTAGCTTAAAAAATCTTGTAATGGAACCTAAGATAATTTTGATTAAAAGATTTTAAAGTACAGGGATATATTACATGCCACTTGAGATTGTCTGAGCTTTTTCGTGTCAATGAAATTATGATGAAGTAGACTACATGCAACAGTGACACAACTTTTCAAAAGCAAGAACGAAAGATACAGAAGTTAATTAAAAACCTTCAGAGTATTACATTGTGTGTCCAATCAATTCTCTGGACCTCAGGATTAGCTCTGACGTCACATTCAAAGTATATATCATTGCCTTCTTGGATTATTGAGGAGTTGATTGCTCTCCCTAACCGCAGAGTCGCAACTGGTGGATCTGAAAAAAAAATACAGAGATGAGTGCTGTTTCTCGAAAAAAAAAAAAATTATTTACAGACTACAGTATAAGACATAATTGTTTTTATAGAAGATATGGATTCATGTAACTATATGTATTATGCATCCTCGTAACGCTTATTTGCAAAATTTTCTCAAGCAGAAAACTGGGCCGGGTTTCAACATGATAGGTTTAAATTTTAATAATCACTAATTCCTGAAAGTGGATTTGTCTAGCATATATTTACTCTGAGGTTATTTCTTGGCCATTTGTGTTTTCTCTAAGCCTGGTGAGACAAGACATCATATTGTCTTATGCCTTCGATAAATGTTAGTTATCAGTATATAACCAGGGCCGTTTGAGAGTAGATACTTACAGTAAACTTCCAGTCTAACAGTCCGAGTGACTGGAGAATTGGGTAGTAATGGGTTGGATGCTGTACAAGCAAAGGTAGCACCGTCATGTTCTCTGTTTGTCATCACAGTTAGGGTCGCTGTTGTCACGTTCCCACCATTATGTATCTGTCAATGAAAGTTAGTCTTAGGCATTATATCACTGATTGCAAATCATCTAGCTTTAAAACAATTTTTTCACTTTTGATATTACTCATCCAGTTGTTTTTAGGTGTAAGTTAGGTTTTGAATTATGCCAGTGTTTCCCACCTTTTGAATTAAGATTGAAAATTGTATTTTATGCTACCGGTGTAACTAAATTGTTGTAGCTACTTACAGAATGGATCACCTCTGTAAGATGTGAATGACCTCTCCACCAGGTTAGTTCTGCAGGTGGATTTGATCCCACTGAGCGGCACTCTAGCTGTAAGGCAGTTCCTGCTGAAACCGGACCTCTCATTCCGGATACAGTGATTTCTAATGGTGGTACTGAAATCCAGAGAGAGTTTCTTTTCATTATTTGAATTTTTGTCCCCTCATACAATACTTTTTTTCATGTCGAAGGATGGGGTAATTTTTTATTTAATCTTAAGACATAATGAAGGATACTCCAAAGTGCCTTTCGATTAAGACTAATTAGAACAAAACTATATTAGGTAAAATTTTAATTATAAAAGCAAACACTTTAATATGAAAAAAGTAACTATGGTAACAGGGCTAAAAAGTTTTGAATTGACCATTCGTGTTTTATTAATCACAAAATCTTAAAAGCAGTCCTACAGTAACAATAGAATCTGTTTGCCATTTAATCCATAATTTGTACTTTAGTTTTTAACATTGCCTTAAGATTAGCTGGAGTTTCAATTAGATTTTTATAGAATCTGTATAACACCTTTGCGGAAACTTATGCTGGTAATTATTGCTTTCAATGAATTACATTAAGAAAAAAATCTTATATCTCAAGGTAAAGTGAATTATCTGTTATGACTTCGGAATGACTTACTCACACGTAATGTTGAGGGAGACGGATGCTGTGCGAGGTTGCAAAATAATGCTTCGACTGGGTTTTTCTGGTGTTGGCGGATGCGCGTGACAGGTCAGCAGGGCTCCGTGGTAACCCCTAGTAGCCCTTAGCCACACTGTTGATTCCACTTTCGGGGATCCTAAGGGTTATTATTATTATTATTATTATTATTATTATTATTATTATTATTATTAACTAAACTACAACTATATGGAAAAGCAGGATGTTATAAACCTAAGGGCACCAACAGGGAAAAAAGTAGCCCAGTGACAAGGCGAGGAAAGAAATAAGGAAATAAACAAACTGCAAGAGAAGTTATGACCAATTGAAATAACACATTTTAAGAGCAGTATGAACATTAGAATAGATCTTTCATAAACTACAAAGCGTGACCTAACTCAGCCTGTTCAACATTAAAA
Organism: Palaemon carinicauda; assembly: GCF_036898095.1. Taxonomy (NCBI): domain Eukaryota; kingdom Metazoa; phylum Arthropoda; class Malacostraca; order Decapoda; family Palaemonidae; genus Palaemon; species Palaemon carinicauda. The sequence goes on from NC_090746.1 coordinate 14,898,863, forward strand.
CATTCGCTGTAAGTTTGACATGCAACTACATTGACTTGCTTCAACTTATTCTATTACCCAAAGTACAAAGATTAGAAAAGGCCGTTTTAATTTACCGTCTATTTTTTTTTTTTTTTTTATACGTACTTCTAAACTTTTTCTCCCAGTTTTAATGTGGACATTTTAAGCACCCACATCGTTAGACCAATTTTAGATCTGTTTAACAAGCAGGAAACTATTGTCAAATACAGATGAAGTGCTAAAGTTTAAAGAATATTGCTCTAAACTATTCAAATCCAATGTCCATCTGGTCTTAGCTCTGAAGAAAATGAGAAGACAAACGCAAACCAAATTACCCAGGACTTGGTTACTCCGAAATATTTTGAAAAAAATTGCCTATGTTAGGTTCTACCGTTTGAATCCTATTCAGTTCTAGTGCCTTTTAAAGGTTTAAAGGCCGCTCATGAATGGCAGAGGGAAGGGACAGTGACATTGCTCTATCAAGCTGGACAATGCCCTAGAGACTGACCATATTACATATGATAGCGCCCAAACCACCTCTCTATCCAAGCTAGGACCAAGGAGTGCCAGGCAGTGGTTGCTGATGACACACCAGATAGACCTATAGGTTCCCCATTTATTATGGATTCTTTTCTTAGTGCTAATCTGGGTGCGAATTAATATTGTAACTTTTACCTTTATCTTCGTGCTCGTTTAGGAAAATATTTCTTGTGGTATATGTAAGTACCTACCATGTAATATATAGTACTTTGTCATAATGTAAATGGGGTAATGGTTACATGCAAGGAATTATCAATCTTTAATGAGGACGTTATGTAATGTTTTTTATTTTATTTTGTGTAGTACTTTGTTCATATGTATAAATCATTAACTATTATCAATTTATATATTTTGATAATATATCACTGGTTAAATTTATCGAAATACAGTTACCGATAGTCATCCTGCTTGTAAGGACAAAACTACATATTTTTATTACACTTCTGGAACAGTTGTGTATAATCTATTGAGAGACGATTATTATGGAATTGACTTGACTGTGTATCCTGTCTGACTCATTTTATAAATTGACCAAGTTGAGTTACAGAGTCAGTTGAATACAGTTTCTTAGTGATTTACTAAACAGTTTAACTGGATAACAGTCCACAACATAGATTCATAACTGGTAGTATTGAAAGTGAACATAAAGCAGTTCAACGGATTGAGCATTTAAGGAAGTTCACACGAGTCTTAATAATGGTGTATTATTTAGGGTAAGAATCCAGCTGTGAAGTAATGCACTTTACAATTTCATGTTTCTTCTAATTTCATCCTTTAATGAAAGAGTTCACCGCAGGTACTGCGTAAAAAAAATATATATATATATATATATATATATATATATATATATATATATATATATATATATATATATATGTTAAACTGTTCAATTACAGTTATAAATAAGACATATATATATATATATATATATATATATATATATATATATATATATATATATATATATCTCATCATCATCATCATCACCATCCGCCTATTGACGCAAAGGACCTGGGTTAGATTTCGCCAGGCGTCTCTATCCTGAGCTTTTAATTCAATACTTCTCCATTCATCATCTCAGACTTCACGCTTCTTAGTCCTCAGCCTGGGTCTTCCAACTCCTCTAGTGCCTTGTAGAGCGCAGTTAAACGTTTGGGGGACTAATCTCTCTTGGGGAGTGCAAAGGGCATGCTCAAACCATCTTCAATTATCCCTCATCATGATGTCATCCACATACGGCACTCGAGTGATCTATCTTATAGTTTCATTTGTAATCCTGTTCTGCCATTTAACTCCTAATATTCTGAGAGCTTTGATCTTAAGTCTACTTATTCTATGGGAGATTGTTTCATTGTCATACCACGACTCATGTCTAAACTGTAATACAGATTTCACTAAATTGATATATAGCCTGATTTTTATATGTAATTTAAGGTGATTTGATTTCCAAATTTTACTTAACCTAGGAATTGCCTATTTTTTTATCAATCTTTCATTAAATTCCAATTCTAAATACCCTTTATTAGAGATCATAGTTCCTAAATATTTGAATGATTCCATCTCATTAATCCTTTCAATGATATTTCATCTTATCCATTGCATATTCCGTACTCATCATCTCTGTTTTTCTTCCATTTATCTTGAGCCCAACCTAGTGTGATAGTTCATGCATTATGGTAAGCAAGCATTGCAAATCCTGTGGTGTTCTGCTTATAAGGTCAGCGTAATCAGCATATTCTAGGTCAGATGGAGATGATTTTGGGCTTTCTCTTCGCACACCCCAAGAGATGAATTCACCAAACATTTAACTGGGCTCCACAGGTGCTAGAAGAGTTTGAAGGCCCAGACCTACATGGCTGAGGACTATGAACCGTGATATCGGAGATGATGAATGAAGAAGTACTAAATTAATAGCTCAAGATAGAGACGACTGGCGAAATCTAATTGAGGCCCTTTGCGTCAATAGACGTAGATGATGATGATGATGATCTAATATTTATATTTGATGAATATGATTGCTGTATGCATGCTTATTTGATATAGTATGTATGTATATATAAATACTTACACGTATGTAGAGAGAGAGAGAGAGAGAGAGAGAGAGAGAGAGAGAGAGAGAGAGAGAGAGAGAGAGAGAGAGAGAGAGAGAGAGAGCGCCTGGCTTTTAATCATTTCCTTTTAGCTAAATAAATCCCAAAGTATTCTTTGCAAATCAGACATTTCATTTTGAGCGATTTCACGTCAACATGATAAATGTGAAGCTTATATAACCAGAAACAAATGGGAGATTGGCTGTTTTAATATTAGATGTCAAATAAGGGTGTTACATGTCTCATTAGCCGATTGATAATTAGGATGGAGGTATTCAGGGCCTCAAGAGAAGACCATTTAAGGTAGATGTGAGTTTGGACCATTAGGAAATGTGTTAAGAATAGATTTTGTAGCGCTATTTACGTAATGGAAAGCTCTATGGTGTGGTCTAGGACCTAGATAAAGGCTATGGTGGATCTGTATTACGTAAAATGAGGTTCTAGATGGATTCAACACTTTCGTGTATGTGACTTACTACTAAGCTGATTGAAGGTCACATTTGACGTCTGATGCGAGAGCAGCGATCCTCTCCACCACCATGTTAGTTTAGGGGGAGGACTTCCTCCATTACTTCTGCAGATCAGAGATACTTGAGAGTGCTCTTGCAGTGGTCCTACACTTCCTACGACCCCAACGCCATTCCATAAAATGACAGGAGGTCCAGGTGGAACTGCAATAATAATAAAAGAAAAACATGATTAAGTTTGGATATGATGGACTAAGGGCATATGCACTACAAATTACGTACTGAATATTATATTCAGTACGCAATTTGCATATGTACATAATTTAATACACAATTTCGTTCCTTTCATGCAAGGGGGTATGTATGCTCTCCCTATATGTACAAAGTTGCATCATTGTACATTTTTCATTCACCTATACACATTTTCCCATTATCATTATCATTACTAGCTAAGCTACAAATCTCGTTGGAAAAGAAAGATGCTATAAGCCCAAGGGCTCCAACAGGGGAAAAATAGCCCAGTGAGGAAAGGAAATAATGAAATAAACGATTTAAGAAGTAATGAAAAATTAAAATTAAATATGTTAAAATCATTAACAATATTAAAACATATTTCATATATAAACTATGAAAGGACTTACGTAAGCCTGTTCAACATAAAAGCATTTATTGCAAGTTTGAACTTTTCAAGTTCTACTGATTTAACTACTCGATTAGGAAGATCATTCCACAACTTGTGAGGTGTTAGTTTCTGTAGGTGTCAGCCAGTAGTAAGTATTTTTTATAGTAAAAGTTGTTACCCCCGATGGCTTTCTCTACTAGGGCTGTCTGCAGTTGGCTATCTATCGGATACAGGGAACTGATTTACGTAGAATGTCCCTTACGGGGATTGATCTCGCTGGTGAGACCAGTGGCGCTACTGGACCGACGGACAATTTTAGGCAAAGTAGGTAGGCAAGATGATATTTGGTGGTGGCGAGACATTCAATTCGAGTTGCGTAGTTTTACAGCATTGGCAGAGGGAATTGAGTTTGCAGCATTTTCTGTAGTAGAAACTGAAGGGTATACCAAAAGAATGGCTAACAACTTAATGTTTTACGAGAAATTGTTTTATTTTTATCAAAGTAGAATATAATAAAGATCACAATGTATTAAATCATTTCAAAATAGTGATTGGAGTACATAGTAATGGTTTTAATTGTAGAGGTGCACTTCCTCTAACAGCTTCAATATTTACTGCCGAACTGTATGGCATACTAACCGCTATTGAGAAAATAGCTTTGGAAAAAGAGGGTAATTTTACAATTTTTAGTGATGCAAGGAGTGTTCTTCAAGCTTTAGAGGTTTTTAATTCTAGTAACCCTCTAGTTTTAAAGATTTTAGAATGGCTTTATATTATTGGACGCAGAGGTATAACAGTTCGATTTTGTTGGGTTCCAGCACATGTAGGTGTGTCTGGGAATGAGAAGGCAGATTTACTGGCGAAGAATGCGGCATCTGAGTTGCTACCAAGGAGGTATCCCATTCCTTGTAATGATTTCTTACCTTACATCAAGAAATTGGTTTGTAATAAATGGTAACAGCACTGGGATAGTCAAGATGGCAATAAAATGAGGGAAGTAACAAATATCATATCACCTTGGAGGTATAACGTAATACCCCGAAAATGTCGCCTCCTTATTAGTCACACACGGTTGACACACGAGTTTCTGCTGAAGGGCCAGCACCAACCGTATTGCGAGGACTGTTTAGTACCTTTAACAGTGAGGCATTTGTTGACCGAATGCCCCAATTATAATAACTTAAGGAATAGATATTTGTTTGAGGCTCGAGGTGAGGGTGGCAGGTTCATCCTTGCCAAGATTCTCGGACATGATGTGTCCTACTATGCGAGCGGAATTTTTAGATTTATTTCAAAAGCAGGTCTTCTGAAAACTATTTAACTATTATAATGACTTCTTAACTTTTATGGTTTTAATTGAATTCTCTTTTATTTTTCATATATAATAAATGCTATCGTCGTCAATGACCTTAGATGTCAGGATGCCAGAAAACTTTCAATCAATCAATCAATCAAAATAGTGATATTTTAAATATGAAACGAGGCATAAAAGTAAATTCTTGAACGGTAATAACATAGTTTAAAGCATAAGTGAGTTTTATACTTTTCTTTTAAAATAGATTTCAATTGAGTTTCTTTTTTTTTTCCAGCCAGGTTCATCTTAGGTATAATTGTGTATAATCTGAAGTTTCTCATATTATATGCCTCTGTGTTTTTAGGTTTATGCAGTTTTTTACACATGTATTCTGTAAGATATGTATATATATATATATATATATATATATATATATATATATATATATACACACACATATATATATATATATATATATATATATATATATATATATATATATATACACACACACACATATATATATATATATATATATATATATATGTATATGTGTGTGTGTGTGTAAAATGTGTCTGTATATGAATATTTTCTGGATGTATGTGAGTATCTATATAACTACCTACTTCTATGTATGTATGTGGTGAACCTTTATTCCAACTCCAACGTTTTCGTTCGAAAAACGAAATGTGAAGGCCAAAGCATCAACTCCAGTTTCCAAATTCGTTAACTCAATCACTGCTTATCCCCGAATTCTCCCGGATTATTCACGTGAACACAATTTGAGACGTGGTTTTTTCGATTTTTTTTCCCCACTGGTAATTATCAGTTTTCAATATTGGAGCGTTCACCTTCAACAAGTCACTAATGCTTACAGGGAAACAAGTCACTTATATTGACAGAGAATTATGAGGTGGAAATATACTGACGAGAATAAAAATTTAGTACAGACTCTTTACGAAAGGTTCGTGTCGGCAACCCTTGTTCTCCTCTCTGCAGCCAGTTACTGTAAATAAATTTAGGTCAAGGTAGCCAGAGATTTTCACACACCATAAGAATATACTTACCTATTTGAAAGCAGTTGGGAAATAATGGCTGATTGAAGGCTAAAAGTGTGAACTTATAGAAAGTAAAAATGAGTTTATAAGCAAAGATAATGAAATAGAAACGATAATCATTAGAGCAAGTCCTCAATTTGGAATTTGTTGGAAATGAGAATCGAGAATGATTTGCATATGGTTTAACCAATCACAAATGGAGTTATTCTGGCAAATATCATATGACTTGTTTTCCCTTCGGGTATTTTCTCCTGTTTCCAAGCATGATCATTTTCCGTTAATAATGGCAGCACTAATTAATACCTTTATATTGAAATAAAGGTGTCTATCAAAGCGCTTGCTTGAGTAGGGAGGGAGTTATTATCACCAGTATACCTCACATTGTACACTGTAGGCATATGAAAGGGTCCTTGCAGGATCCTTATAGTCTCTAGCTAGCTACACCCACTTTTAACCTGCCTCATCACTCCTCCCGCTTAATTTTTGTTTTTTAACCTTTTAACGTTAGGTTCCCCCCCCCCCCCCCATTGCAAGACCCCAGCAGTGTCCAATATGGCCCAAATTCCATAAGTCAAATACTGAGGAGAAAGGTTTTTAGTAGTAATTTATGTTATGAAAGTATACATGGGCAGTTGCAAATTTTGAGAAAGAAATTTTGATAAGATATGTTTCTGTAGATAGAAGATGAAAGAGTAAAGGAAAATATGTTATTGTCGCGAACGAAGTGAGGGACCTTATAGGAAATGCCAAAATTTTCGCGAACGAAACTCAGGCAACCCATAGCCCAGTCATTCCCTTTCATTATTATCGCCGGGTGGGGGTGGGGGTGGAGGGGGGAGCTGATATTCTCGGCGGCGGGTTTCAATAACTCCTAACCCAATGAATATATTCAAATTAAGTTTTAAGGGACTATTTAGTTATATACAAGCTTTGTTTCTGCCTGTTTCAATGTTCATACCTACTGTAGGCATGCCCTGGCTGTCACTTTTGTTCGTAATTGACGATTTTTAGCTAAAAAATCAGTGTGGAGCAGCAAACTACTCCTAGAGTTTTACAATTATCTAAATGATTTTAATAAGGATTGATGGATGAGTGTTATGTGAACTACAATCATACAAATTTTCGCATTGATACTTGCCGCTGGAGGCCGATATTCAGTGGCGCCATAAATTACTCGTAGAATACTTCACATATCTGAAGGAAATTTTCAGGGATTTAGGGGATGAATAATTGCTTTGTCCATACCAATTTCCATGTTTATATCTGCCATGGAAAAGCCACAGCAAACTTTTATTTCGGTATCGGTTGAATGGTTATTTTTGGTGGTGGAGTAAATTGTTCCTAGAATAATTCACATATCCAAATGAAAATTTCAGGGATTAATGTGAAACAGTTTCTCTGTTCCTACCACACTTCAATGTAATATCTACAATTGAAAATACACAGCTATCATGTAGTTTTTTTAGATATACTGTTAAATGCAGCATCATTACAGTGAACTGAGTGATAGTGAGCGACATCACCTAGGGACAGTGCCGATCTCATAAACAATATTCGTCCCGAGTTGCACCTGCTAGTTATTATCTGATTAAGAGTAGAACACCAATAATATACAAGAAATGAATGAATATGCTGTAGGCTGGGGGTTAAAGTAACATTATTAAGGACCATATGGGGATTTTTTTTTATATATAATTCAGTACTGGGATAAGGGGAGAGTCTGTGGAAATAGCGGGTCGAAAGAGGTAATAGAAATAGCCAGTGGTGGAATGAAGAGATGAAAGGTTAAGGGAAGGAAAACCACCTGTATGAGGCGTACAGTAGATGTATGATGAAAGCGATAAGTAGGTTGCAGGCATGCAAGAGAATGAATAGGGTGGGGAATGGATGGCAGGTAACAAAAATCAAAGGGAACACTAACTTCAAAGAGAATAGAAAGTAGATTTAAAGGGAAGTAAGCTGGGTAGAGAAATGCTAATGTGTGTGTGTATTTGTCTGTGGTTATATTTACTGTATATATCAACTAATGAAAAAAAAAAAAATAAACTTTATTTTTCTTTTATGTTTAGAGTTGGAGTTTAATGAAAGATTGAAAAAAGCTTATCAGACACTGGCTATTTTAAGTAAAATTTGGAAATCAAATCGTCCGAAAATACATATAAAAATCAGCTTTTATGTCAGTTTAGTGAGATGTGTAATTGTATGGATATGAGTCATGGTATGACATAGAAACAATATCCAATAGATTGAGTAGATTTGAGAACAAAGCCCTCAGTCAAATATGGGGAGTTAAATGGGAAGACAGGTTTAGAAATTAAACTAAAAGAGAGATTACTCAGTGCTATATGTGGATGAGATTATGATGAGGGGTAGATGCAGATATTTTGGGCATGCTCTTCGGACTCCCCAAGAGAGATTACTTCACTAAGCTTTTAACTGGGCTCCACAAGGCAGTAGAAGAGTTGGAAGACACAGGCCTACATGGCTGAGATCTATGAAGCGTGAAGTTAATGGAAAAAATATTGAATTGAAATCTCAAGATAGAAACGACTGCCGAAATCTAACCAAGGCCCTTTGCGTCAATAGGCGTAGATGATGATTTCTGAGGCCTTCTGTTTTTCATGGGCATCCGTGAATAGATTATGATGTTATTAGAATTCATAGCAAGACCAAAAGAAGTAAGTAATGCAGTAAGATTCCTTTTGGTAAATAAATAAAATGTTGTTTCGTTCGTGTGGCATTTATAAGATTAGTATTATGTAAAAGACATAAAATTGGATAATGCTAGATGAAACCTATTATTGCTATGTCATCCACTAAATAGAATGTTCTCTTCTCTGTTACAGCCCCTGTATGTAATTCGTAACTGGTATCAGGCTGACTTTCTACGTTTACAGCAGAAGTTAGATTTACATTGAATCTTGGAAAATGATAAAATAGTACTTTTTTCTAGAATGATAAGATCTATGTATTATATATCAAACAGGCCAGTGGAAGATTTGCAACAGAAATCCAAAGTAAGAGTAAATGATAAAAAGTATTGACTTGGGAATTAAAAATGCGAAAGAGTATCTAACGACAAAAAAATAGACCCATATAAAAACTTGGGCTAATGAAGCAAAAGAAGCCTGAAGGTAAGGAAGTGTGTTAACTGACAACTTAAACTGGATTAGTAAGACCCCTACGGAGACACAAAGAACACGCCTAAGGAAACTCTTAAGTCTTAACATTTCCCCATTTATGAGGCCGATTTGTGTGTACTCGCATGGCTTCCATAAGCTTATTTTATTAAAATTACTTAGAGAGAGAGAGAGAGAGAGAGAGAGAGAGAGAGAGAGAGAGAGAGAGAGAGAGAGAGAGAGAGAGAGGGGGGGTGGATTAGGCTGTATTTTTAGAGACTTACATAGTTTGGTCTGGAAAAAAGCTCCCAGATCTTAAGAAAAGCACGTAGTGGTAGATTTGAGAATACTTTGCCTCCTCAGTCCTATATTTTTTAACTAATGCTGATCAAAGAGATGCTTTTATTACCTCTAATTATGAAATATGTGAGCGGTATGTAAATGAACTACTGTATACACACGCGACCTCGTAATTGTTGTTTGTACAATGCATCTTGAGACAAGTGTCTATTGTGACCAATAGCCAGAGAAATTTACGTACGTATAAAGAGGAAGTATCTTATTAAGGGCTATCTAGGGGTGTGCGTCATAGATACAGTATTTCGCCTTAAGGTTTCCTTGAGACTTCATATTTTCGAATCCCCCCCCCCCCACCCCCCCACCCCATCCTCTCTCTCTCTCTCTCTCTCTCTCTCTCTCTCTCTCTCTCTCTCTCTGAAGTATTGGAAAATATACAATTATCTTCTATTTCTAGCCAAACAAGATGAAGTTTATTATAATCTTTGGAATTAACAGAATCACAATAATTAACCTTCATCTCCTGAAAGATGATCTCATTGTAGATAAGTCAGAAATATGTTGCTCTCATTTTGTCTTGTAATTTTTGGAGATATTTCACTCATTTAGCTGACTTGCAAATGAACATCTGACCTAGTTCTTATACCTTTAGTTATTGGAAATGTTGATCGACTACCAATTTCCCTATTTGATGAAATACTTCATTGTCTTGTCATGTTTTTGTAGTGAGCAAATTTAAGTTAATTGGAAAAGTTGCCAGTCTCGCTTTTCTAGGGTTACTAAAAAGAGAGAGAGAGAGAGAGAGAGAGAGAGAGAGAGTGAGAGAGAGAGAGAGAGAGAGAGAGAGAGAGAGAGAGAGAGAGAGAGAGAGAGAGAGAGAGAGAGAGAGAGAGAGAGAGCTTAGCGGCCCATTGTCGACCTAAGATTTGGCTACGGTATATATCTTTGGTGGTTTGAAATGGTGGAACAATTTGTTCTTACTGAAAGGTTTACAATATGGGTCTAAATTTTTAGGTGTTTAAGTAGGCATTTTGAAAATAAGGTGTGCAAGGTTAATTGCTAGCACTACAAAACAGCTGTTGGAATATAATGGATGTTTTTTAACATTTGTGTATCATAACCATCTCATATATTTTGGTTATTGCATTTTCGTGACATTCTCAGCGAAAAAATGTTTAGATTGATCCTCCAGTTGTGTAATAAATTTAGAAATATATTTTCAAATAATTTTTAATACACTGAACAATACTTTCACTATGTTCTAAGGCATCCACACTATGGCTCAGTTGTTGAGTGATCCATTGCCGACCACAAGTGACTTATTAGGCTTAATGGGAGTAAAACCGGTAGGGCAAGGGGTGAACAATACACTTAATCCAGGGAGGTGCTTGAATGATGAATAAGTTTTGTACCAGAAATTCAAAAGTCTGTCTCCACCATAACGCTATTGTAAAGTAATAAGCTAACCCCCCCAAAAAAAAAAAAAAATCGGACAAGTAACTAGAGTAAATCCATTATGCTACCTTATGTCATAACTACTATATTTAGAATATTAAGAAATAAAGTTCATGCCCGTTAATGTATGTACACGTCCAGATATACATAGGGAGCATACTCTGTACACGAACCTGCTCTACTACGTGCGTGTGTGTGAATGTGTTTGCGAGGGAGACAGAGAGAAGAGGGGTTAACTTCTTAATTGGCAGGCTGCTGCCAATTTGTTTGTCTGATTTTTCTTTCTCCTCAGCATTTTTTTCTTAAGTCCCCCAGATGCAGTGACGTACAACCTTTGTTTATCCTGGTTACCTGGTTTACATCATTCATGGGGCTTCAGTCACCAGCTATATACCTTACTAGCAAAAATTTGACCTCGGGTTTACATTCTTTGCTCATATATTCGTAAAAGAAGAATTTAGTGTGAAGTGGTTGTGTAGGTATGCATACCGTAAATATATGAAATCAAACTTCCACACACAAGAGAGAGAGAGAGAAAGAGAGAGAGAGAGAGAGAGAAAGAGAGAGAGAGAGAGAGAGAGAGAGAGAGAGAGAGAGAGAGAGAGAGAGAGAGAGAGAGAGAGAGAGAGAGAGAGAGAGACTTATTGACTAAAGTTACTTTCTATTGCATGGAATTGTACGAAACATTCTTAACGCCCAATAATTTCCTTTTCCTCGAAATTTTAAAGCCAAAGTGTGATCAAACTTTGCATTTATTTTTGTACTTGTACAATTGTATGTTAAGAGGGCAGTTCATTTTGCTGATTTCATTTCTGGATGAAGAAGTGGGATATTGAACATCACTTGGAATTCCAGCTTGTTCGGAACTAACAATTCTTCAATGGTTGGAAATTTTCCTCTTTGCTTTTACCGTTCAGTTTCCACGACTTTTCCCAAGACTTTTTGCCTTTTGTTAATTTTTCCCTTTCCATGCAAACTGCACAGCAGTCCAGGTCAGTTCTCACAGTTTCCTTCGTTATTTGTTTATGTTTTATGTGCTGTGACCATATATTATATGATTTCGTTATTACTTATCATCAGATTATTTATCTAAGTACATCGGCTACGTCTTTATTCTTGTTCATTGGTCCAACTTTTTATTTATTTTTCTTTTTCAGATTGATTTATCTGTTCCATTGTTCATACATGTACTTGTATCCCTTTTGTTTGATTACACGGTGTTTTGCCAACAATTAGCCTATCAAGCATAGTTCAAGTTTCTATTTTTCTAAGGAATTTTTCCATTTTCTTGAAGGAATTGTTACATTATAGCGGAGCTTTGATATTCGTAGGTCTGCAGCATCCGTTTATTTTGAGTATATAGTAAGGTAACTTCGTACATAAACACTCAACACTTAAACAGTATTATGATATACAGCTACGCAAATAACCCAAGAATTTACATCGTAAAGATTAAGATAATTGTTTATCGTAGAGATTTCAACCTAAAGTGGACTGACTTCAAAAAATTTATCTGTAAAGGCGAAAAAATGCGATACCCGTAAATATTTATATGTGAATTTTTTACTAGGGAATAAATATCCTAGAGAATAAATTATCACTTAATTTCATCTTTTGATTTAATCTGCTTTTTTTACGAGGGAATAAATATCCTAAAGAATAAATTATTACTTAAGTTTATATTTTGATTTAATCTGGTTTTTACTAGGAAATAAATATCCTAAAGAATAAATTATCACTCAAGTTTATTTGATTTAATCTGGTTTTTTTATTAAGGAATATATATCCTAAAGAATAAATTATCACTCAAGTTTATTTGATTTAATCTGTTTTTTATTAGGGAATATATGTCCTAAAGAATAAATTATTACTCAAGTTCATCTTTTGATTTAATGTTTTTTTTTTTTTCTAGGGAATAAATATCCTAAAGAATAAATTATCACTTAAGTTTATTTGATTTAATCTGGTTTTTTATTAGGGAATAAATATCCTAAAGAAGTTTATATTTTGATTCAATCTGGATTTTTACCAGGGAATAAATATCCTAAAGAATAAATTATCACTTAAGTTTATATTTTGATTTAATCTGGGTTTCATAAAGCGTATGATATTATCTGGCAGTCTGTATTCATACATATACTCTCATCAAGTGTACATGAACATTATCTAATCAAAATTGTAATATAAAAGTCTGAAAAAGATACATCTGAATTTATGCTGTTAGATTTTATACTTGTACCTCAATATCTATTCCTATAGCATCAACTAATTTAAGAAATGCGCTGTAATCCAATTTAAAAAAAAAAAAAAAAAAAAAACTATACGTTGAACACCTACCTATAACAGTGAGATTGGTGATAGCAGTTGTGGATGGCGACCTACGGTAGTCAATCCTGCAGGAGTAGATTCCTCCGTCATCCGAGCGAAGTGGCTCCAGGATTAGGCTAGGTGGCACTGCTAGTGACGAGAAATAGGCCCTGTTGCCAAAGGTGTGCATGTCGGCCCATCTATTTCCACTGCTGAAGTCGCCCGTCCGTGCGTCATAACTGTGCAGATATGGAAAGTTAGGATTTTAATAAGTTCTATTAATTTTATATTGTTAAATGTATTTTCCTAACAGCAAAAAAAAAAAAAAAAAAAAAAAAAAAGTGAAATAAAAACCCGTATTAATGAGCGTTTGTAATTCTTTTTATAAACATAAAAAATCGTGCTGAATTGAAGCTAATGAAGGAGACATGCCTTACATTAATGAAGTATTGGTTTCTTCCTCTTTTTATCAGACTTATGCGGCTTAATGCACGATGAAGAATGTACTGGGTCGTAATTGTTATACATGTTAACGATAAGATTAAGATACTCACACACACACACACATATATATATATATGTACAGTATATATATATATATATATATATATATATATATATATATATATATATATATATATATATATATATATTGTGTGTGTGTGCGCGCGCGTATATATGTATATAAATATATATAAGTATATATATATATATATATATATATATATATATTTATATATATATATATATATATGTATGTATATGTATGTATGTATGTATGTATGTATATATGTACAGAGAGAGAGAGAGAGAGAGAGAGAGAGAGAGAGAGAGAGAGAGAGAGAGAGAGAGAGAGAGAGAGAGAGTATTATTAACATCATCAAAAAGAAATGCCACACGGTATTCCATCATTGAAATAAAAGGAAAATAAAGTGCAATGATATGTTTGTTCTAAAAAAATGAGTCGGAAACCATTTTCTCTAATTGTCGGAGAGAGAATTATTGTGGGAAACAAGTGAGTGTACATTAAGCTGAGTAATGTTACTACGAAGCCCTGTGTGCGTATAAAATCGAGTAAATATATATGTCAAGAGGCTAAACCTTAATATCTCTCTCTCTCTCTCTCTCTCTCTCTCTCTCTCTCTCTCTCTCCTTCGTGGTCGAAATGGTGTAGGTTATCATTACCATTGGCTAGTACAGAAGTAACGTGTTCGCCTAGCATTCGAATGGCAGCAGATCGATTCCAGTCAGGGACCGTGACTTTAATCTCTTTACTAGGGAGGCCACTGATGTGGTTGGGCACCAGAGTCGGGGTTTGGGTTTACCCGGCTGACACTCTGGTGAGCATCTGTTCTAATGAAACTGGAACTGAAACCAGACACCTTTAACCAATACTTTTATTTGGGATTATGGCTTTACTTTTTTTTTTTTACGTCTGTGCATTTGATAAAATAACAGTATCCTGAATCTCTTACCCAACTATGATTAATGTTGTTTTTGCAGTAAATGTTTATTTAATAGTATCCTTATTAGGTTTAAGTAGAACAGATAACTGGTCAGACATTTTTGTACTTTGTAAGAAGTTGATTGGAGAGACGCGATGTTTATTTGGCTTTTCGTAGCCTCTGTGTAAAGATTGGCAAAAGTTTGAGGAAACCAGTTTTACTTTCATCCGTCCTTATTTATATTCTGGGGATTATAATAGAATATTGATCAAATTGCAGCTCATGAGTGGACCCAGTTATTAGTGTCAAGATGCGCATTGTTACAATGGTTGTACTATGAAAGCTTTTCTGTAGCCATTTCGCAAAATTACAACGTAAAATTTCTAATTAATTAAGCATTTAGTGGATGGAAGCGCTGCAAATATTATGAAGAGACATCGCAAACAATGTAATTCGTTACTTCATGCTGTCTTATTTAATTTTGAGTTGAGTAATTAGATGTTTTGAGAAAATCCTGCCAGGTAGATTGAAAGTTTTACAATAATTGAATATATATAGAACATTTTAATATGATAAAATAAAACTTTACAGTTTCCTAACAGGAACACCAAAGAAATTGACGTTCAAGATGATAGTCTCAGAACTCGGATTAGCATATAGAAATATTTTGGTGTCCTTTTAAGCAAAGTGAAGTACCTTGATTTTCTACTTTCACCACAATTTTGATTTTTTTTTTTCCATGTATCGCATTTTTCCTTGTATATCAAGACCAATTTAAACTCAATACAAATCATTAATGACAAAAATGTGAAATCAGATAAAGAGGTTCTTAGATAAAGTTGCATATTACACTTTCACCAATGTCAACCCTAACTTCGAATAACCGCATATGAATAAGAAATAGCTCCGTTGATTGGATGCATAATACAAATATGTATGTCTAACGGGGGAATGGACTTTCAACATAGGATAGTTGCATAATTTTCATTGCTATTCATGCTCTCTGACTGCATCTTGAAGGGGGATACAATGTTTTTGTGATGTGGTAATTATTCGTATATCAGCAAACGGCCATTTTTAACTTATTTCAAATAAAAATTCTTGTATAAGCCAGTAACCGAATTTCTTCTAACATCCGGAAGGCTTTTTAGCACCCAAATTCAGGTATATATATATATATTATATATATATATATATATATATATATATATATATATATATATATTTATATATATATATATATATATATATGTATAATATATAATATATAATATATATATATACATATATATATATATATATATGTATGTATGTATGTATGTATATATATATAATATATATATTTATATATATATATATATATATATATATATATATTTTATATATATATATATATATATATACATGTGTGTTTATGTGCTCTCCTCTGTTATTTTTTTTTCTTTTTTGCGATATTGGTTATTTTGCAGTTACCAGTCGTTTTTCGAAAATAACTATATTGTGGTTTTCTGAAAAATGGCCTTAATTGTCTGGATACCTAGAAAAACAAGCTTATCAAGGATAGTTTACAAAAATTATAACTTTGTGTGTGTGTGTGTGTGTGTGCAAAGTACCCCATGATTTAGAATGTCAATTTACAAAATTACAAAATCTCACACAATCACCCAATGGGTGTGGATATTGTGTTGAATTAGGCATGAGAGAACGGCAGTTTATTGTTTACTTCTGTGTTTGTATGCGTGACCGCTGAATCACTTGAGGTCGTGCGAGTTAGTGCCTGTCGTTGTTAGGATTGGGTTGACCTCGAGCGGAATAAAGATGTTAGACTCAGTGTATTCTGAATCGCAGGAAAATAAGTTATACAATGCATGTGGATTGATGAAAAATAGTGTGAATTATGAGGAAATCTTTAATTAAATGAAAGAACTTGATAAACAATGAGGTGAAGACGACTCAAAAAGAATATAGGCTTTCAAGAAAATATGATATCTTGGAAATATCTGTTGAAGAAACGACATTCCAAAAGCTACTCTCGATACTTAAAAAGGGAACTTTTCTTTTATTCCTCTCTGCTGAAAGTTTTTTGGTGCAATTAAAACTGCCCATCTTGTTAACGGATTTAGAAGACGGAATATTCTTTCTAAAGCTATGAGTGAAAAATATGCAAACATAACTATAGATCAAATAAAGATTTATTGCATTTCTATGAATAATGTCAACTAGAAATATCCCAAGCAACGAGAGAGAAGCCTTCGTGAAGTAGCTAATGCAGACACAATGGATTATGGACAAGGTTTTATTCAGTGCAGCTGCTCAACACATTATAACAACAACGGCTGCAAGTGTTTTAAAAAGTCAAAATGTCTGCAACAGCTGATGCAAATGCGGGTTATCTTGTAAAGGCAAGTAAACTTTTAATGTATTACAGTTATCGAAAGATATTTTGTCATTTTGCAAACTGTCATTCTAAGTTATGGGGGGACTGCAAATAACCAGGTTATTATTATTATTATTATTATTATTATTATTATTATTATTATTATTATTACTTGCTAAGCTACAAGCCCAGTTGAAAAAAAAGATGCTATAAGCCCAGGGGCCCCAACAAGGAAAATAGCCCAGTGAGGAAAGGAAACGAGGAAAAATAAAATATTTTAAGAACAGTAACAACTTTAAAATCGATGTTTCCTATGTAATCTATAAGAATTTTAACAAAACAAGAGGAAGAGAAATTAAATATAGTGTGCCCGAGTGTACCCTTAAGCAAGAGAACTCTAACCCAAGACAGTGTAAGACCATAGTACAGAGGCTATGGCACTAACTAAGACTAGAGAACAATGGTTTGATTTTGGAGTATCCTTCTCTTGGAAGATCTGCTTACCATAGCTAAAGAGTCTCTTCTACCCTAACCAAGAAGAAAGTAGCCACTGAAACAATTACCGTGCAGTGGTTAACCCCTTGGGAGAAGAAGAATATTTTGGTAATCTCAATGTTGTCAGATGTAAAGGTGGGTACACACGCGAACCAAACCTTGTATGCGTAACTGTGTTACGCATATACGGTTACAAGGTGTCAAAATGTTGAGGACGAACCGTAACCGCGTTAAGCACGTAACTTCATTGAAATCCACTGCGATCATCAGTCAGTCCGGGTTGTTTACCGACGATGGCCACCATGCAAGTAGCAGCTGCCACGTATATTTATATACATTATTTAACGGAAATGAAGCTAAATAAAAGAAGATGGTGGCAATCAAGGTTATTTACTAGAAGGGTAGAATACAGTGGACGGGAATTACTCGCTGACATGAGATTCCAAGAAGTTTCTGGCCACTACAAAATTTTCACCAGAATGTCTTCGACAGATTTTGAAAATATTATAAAACTGGTAGGACATAAAATTATGAAAAATGACACACATATGAGATGAAAAATGACACACATATTCATAGTCGGTGTCAAGTTCAGCCACCTCTGTTGATACGCGTGCAATACAGGTCCCGTCCACACGTTGCGTAACGTGCAAAGAGACCTCCCTTTGATTCGGGGCCCAAAAACCGACAATTGCCGGGACGGAGGGCGAACCGAGCCTCGAACCTTGCGGGTTCGGGGTTCGGGTTCGAGGAACCGTCCACACTTGCGTTTTTGTTACAAGAATTGGTTACAATACAAGGTTCGGTTCGCATGTGTGTACCCGCCTTAAGAGGACAGAGACGAACCTGTAAAGAATACTCCAGACTATTCAGTGTACGTGTAGGCAAAGGCAAAATGAATCGTAACCAGAGAGGAGGATCCAATGTAGTACCATCTGGCCAGTCAAAGGACCCCATAACTCTCTAGGTTAAAATTTTTTTAGTAAATTTGCAAAATGCCCTTTTATTGCAGTGTCTTACCGAACAATTATATAGCTGTAGGTTCCCTACGACGGCAGACAATAGATTCAAAACTACCGCGGTGGCGCCGCCATCGGTGATGTAGGTGACGCCATCTCCCTCCACTCGAGGGAGCTACAGGTACACCGTCCAGGTAACATCAATTCGTTCTCTGCCGGCTTCTGGTGAACCTCGGTGGTCGGTGCAGACTTTTTTCTACATTTGTTGGGAAGTATTATCTCTCCAATATCGATGAAGTATTCAACTCCGTGTTTGTAGGATTGAAGCTGAATTTCTTTTCTGCAATTTTGTGGTCTTACCATCATGTCGGACTCTAGTCCTTCAGTAGTTAGGTTTTGCGCCGGTACAGAGTTGCTAGGTTTTCTAAATGAGGAAAGGCCAACTGCTAATCAACAGAAGCTTTAAAATGCCAACCCATTAGTAGAAAAATGCCAAATATACAGTATTATTTGACTCCTTTTTTCATATTGCTAACGGCCAACCAATTTTTAAAAAAACGCCAAATTGAGGTCTTTTGGCCTGGAAAAAAAGACAAAACTGGCAACCCTGCGCTGGTAGGTGCAAAACTAGGTAATTTATGATTCGCACACTAAGTAAATTAAGTGTAGGGGTTGTGAGTGCTCTAGAGAATCTACTTATGATGAATGCAAGGATCGGAGTGAACAACAGTGGAAAGTTTTTGTTTCTCACTTGGGGAAGATAATTAAGGATAGGAAGAGGAAGGCAGCTCTCAGAGCTGAAAGTAAGACTAGTTTAGCTCCTTCGGCTTCTTCTATCGAAGCTTCTGCTCCTATTCCTTCTCCTTCTCCTTCTCTTATTATGTCTTCGATCTTGAGTCCTCCTACTCCTGTTCCTGTAACTCCTTTGCCAACTTCCTGTAGAGTTTCTCATGACACCATTGCCAGCCTCGAGTCTAAATTTGAAAATAAATTTGATGTATTAGCTAATACGGTGATGCAGTTAGGCTTATCTGTAAAGTCTTTCATAGGAAAGACTTCTAGTAAAGTGAAAAGTGTCAGTGCAGTGCATCTGAGGGGGTGGCTGTTTGTCCTGATAGTTCTCCTAGATGAAGGTCAGTGTCCCGCTCCCCTGCTTTGGGGAGAAGACATACTGGAGGTCCAAGGGAGACTATCGGGGTTTGCCCACAGCCAGTCGCTTCCTCAGTCGATCCTGTAGTGCGAAAGCAGGATTCGACAAGAGCAACATTGAAATGGTGTGTCGTTTGGTGATCAGTTATCGACAGAGTCGAAAGATTCGCCTTCGGTTAGACGTCGTAAGTGGCGTGATTCTTCAGTCTCACGTCCGTTGAAGAGATGTTCGACTGGAGGTGTTCTCTACGCCTCCTGTGAAAAGGAACAGAGAAGTAGATATCGCTCGCCCGTCATGTAGCGTAGCTACGTGGACTTCGCCTCGTATTCTTACGACAGCGACAGCTGCCTTCGACTGGGTTGTGGAACAACCGATTCTGAGTTCATCTAGATCTTTGACTCATCAAACTGTCGAAACTTGTCCTTCGACTTCGCATGCGACAGATAATTCGACTGGCGCGGGCGATCGTGTCGAAATCCACCACTCCAGTTGCTTCGACTTCAACACTAGAAGAAGAGAATCTAGTTCCGTTACGTCGACAGTTGCAAGAACTGATGAAGTGGATGAAAGAAAATGAACAATGTACGAAGAATAATGAATCGAATCAAGAACCGTATCGCCTATCTCTTCGGATGACGAGGAGTACTTAGAAGCGGACACTATTCCTCTCTCGCGTTATTCAAAGCTTTTACGCTACCTTCTCGGCATGTACCCAGATTACTTCATAGCAGCCGCTCCCAGATCGCCTGCTTCCATTTTCCTGATGAGAAGGAAGAATTTCGATCCTCTTCTCCCGAAGCTCGTTCTTTCCAAGGCTGCTAAACATTCGCTTCGTAATATAGAAGATTGGTTGAAGGTCAAGAGAGATCTTGGGAAAGCAACTTTTGCCTATCCTCCGTCGAAACTTATTAAGAAGAGGTATAGGTTCTACATAACCGGGGAAGCCCCTTCTATGGGAATGTCTGCCTCCTCTCAGGGGGACTTCTCTGGCTTGGTGGATGCAAATAGGAGATCCGCGTTTGCAGCAGCTAAAATATTCTTTGCATCACCCGAGTTGGACTATTTGGTAAAGAATATTTTCAAGTTTTTAGAAATTATGAGTTTCTTGGACTGGACGATCGGAGCTCTCACTACGAAAATAGAGGATTGCTCTACTTTTCAGGAAGACCTGGCATCGGACTGACTTGTGGTTTTGTCATGTGCCGACAAATCAGTTCGGGATGGTTGCGATGAACTGGCCTTTCTCTTTGCATTCAGGACTCTCAAGATAAGACAGCTCTGGTGTTCGTTTGTTTTGAAAGGAGTCGCTTCGTCTCATAAGTTCCCCCTTTTGTTTTCTCCTCTCGACAAGGATCAGCTGTTTCCAGAAGAAATAGTGACCAAGATTCTTTCCACACTAGAGAAGAAGTCTACTAATGACTTGCTTGCACATTCTTCTAAGCGGGTTAAACCCTTGACTGTGGCGACTACCACCTCGGTATCACCTCTGCAGAAGAAACCCTTTCGAGGGGGTAGGTCTAGACCGTTCGTCAGGCCTCGATTTAATTTACGACACCCAACCAAGTCCTCGACCAAACCCGACACGAAATCATCCAAGAGCCCTGGGTGACAAGTCTTCTGATTCGGTTACTCCTTTCCTTTCAAAGACACTCCGCCTCTATCCAATGTTCCCATCACATTACCCGCCTACTTGCCAGGCTCAGAGAAGTTTGTAGCCTTAACCAAAGAAATAGAGATTCTCGTACAGAAGGTGGTCATAGAGGAGATAAGTGACAGACCATCCCCGGGGTTTTAGAACCGTCTGTTCGTAGTCCCAACGTCATCGGGAGACTGGAGGCCCGTACTGGATTTAAGCGCACTGAATTTGTTCGTCCAGAAGACCAAATTCAATATGGAAATGACTAGTTCAGTGTTGGAATCCCTTCGTCAAGGGGACTGGATGGTATCCCTGGATATGCAGGACGCATATTTCCACATTCTGATTCATCAGAACTCCAGGAAATATCTTCGGTTTGTGTTCATGGGCAAGATCTACTGGGTTTGAGCTCTTTGCTTCTGCCTCTCGACAGCACCGCAAGTATTTATACGAGCATTGACTCCTCTGGGAAAGTGGTTACACCTGGTCAGGTTACGCTGATCCCTCGATTTATTTAAAGGAAAATGAATGTGTTGGCGGACGGACTAAGTTGCCTTCTTCAAGTACTGCCATTAGAATGGATATGTGGCGCGCAGGACCATATTGGCACGCACGAACAACTAGGCGCATGCAATTAGTGGAATTACACGAACAACTCTTATGGCAGAGTTTTTCGAACTCTCGTTGCACGAAGTGTTCATGAGTGCACAAGAGTTTTACTCTTATGACAGAGTTTTCAAACTCTCGTCCCTTTAATTGTTCGCGCGCCCATCGCCATCAAGAGTTTTTACTATGCTGACAGAGGGATGCCTGCTGCCTAAGGGCTTACGAATCTCTACAGGTAACTATGACACAGTTCCTTTGGGTACTGGTCACGTAACAAGATTCCTGAAAATTCCGTCAGGAATAAGCGACAGAGTTCCTGCGGGTTCTCGTGAGAAAGGTATTCACAAATAGGTTCTCGTCCGAATCTCTCGGTTTCCGCGATCCAGAGGTTTCTGAAAACTTTATGGTTGTCCTCCCCCCCCCCTCTACGGGATGGGCCTTCTAAAGGTGTGACTTGTTACGTCACTCTACGCTCCCAGCTGATTTCTATATCAGCTAGTCTGGTTTCGCCAGCACCGATCCTTTCGTTTTCGAACGAACCACCATCATTTTTCCTCCACCTTCCCACTTTGAGTGGTTTGGTTAGCAGACAGAAATGAGCAAGGAATAAAAAATTCTTTACATTCCAGTTTATTTCCCTGGCAGGCCTTGCCTGATTTAGACGGTTGCAGCTTTCAAGAAAAACTTGAAGACTTATCTCTTTGGAAAGTGTTATAATAGTGATCTAAAAACTATTAAGCCTGAATACAAATGCTAGCGAATAACTGAAAAGATACAGAGCGAAATATAAACTGGAAAGAAATTATTTTCACACATCAAGGCCCGCCTGAACAGACTCTTAGTGTCTGATGGAGGGCGAGAAATAAACCCCTAAAAATAAAAGTAAGTAGTTTTTCTCACTAGTGAGAAAGCGTTCGATGGCAAACCCTTCGGGTAAGCGGTCGATGGCAATTATGTCTGGCATTCTTGAAGCAAACTCCCACATTCGAGACATCACCCTTTTCAGGAGACTCGTTCCTGAGAAGTGTTTACAGAACTTCAATGGGTGTTGTTTAAAATTCATGAAGCCCGTAGGCCGTCCTGGAGCATGTGCTCTAGCCAAGACAAAACCGCGAGGTTATTGTCTTAAACTTGGTTATACCGTTTGATGGAGGCAGCCTCCCCCGTCATTGTACCCTGGGTATAACGACTTGCTTTTTACACGATAGGCTTCTGAGACCTTTTATTCTATCCTTACAGGGTTATTGTTTCGAACAATTAGTCCCGAAGGAACGTTGCTAGCTGACATTAAAAGAACTATAGCAACAGCATGGGCAACTTTTCATTACGTTTACGAACGTTTCAAATTCTGCCCACAGGTAACCAGACATCCGTTTTCTGTGTAATGAACACTGGCTAGCCCCTCACATACAGAGGAGGGGTAAACCAAAGGTGAAATGATCGCCTCTTTAACTGTATATTTTGTTTGAGAACATGGTTAATCAACGATCAAAATTCTTTCGTCAATAATGTTGCGATTCGTCGCACATACATTATTCGCGCAACTTTTCTAATCCGAGGTCACGAAAATTTGTTCTAAAAAACCTGACAGACTTGATAGGCCAGGAAGAAGAAGAACGACTCTTATGTCCCGTGCGGGCATTAAGATATTATCTCCACAGAACAGAGTTTTCTGAGAGAGTTAATTTTACAAGCACATTCTCTAGCTAACGACTCAGTGTTTCTTTTACTGAGAGTGAAAGCGCACGAAGTTCGAGCGGTAGCGACTTCTCTCGCTTTTCGACACAACTAGTCGTTATCCGCTATCCTACAAATTACCCTTTGGGAGGTCTCAATATGTGTATTCTACGCATTTTTTGAAAGAAATTGAAACAGTGTTTGAAGATTGAAAGTTTCTCAGTCTGCGTTTGGTAGCTGGCGTGGTGTTGGGAGGTTGCTCCCTCTGTTCGCCTATGTTTCACCTTGTACCAAGGTTGGCGAGTTAAAGGAAAGTCTGGGGGTACAATGTACCTGGAGTACTCACCAATCATTTTAGTGTTAGTTTTGGTGGGTAAAGGTTTTTATTTCGGTGTAGGTGACAGTATGTTGGTTATTTCTGGTCTTAGCCCAGGGCAAGGGCGATATGTTCTTGTGTCTTCGTTCAGTCAGCGGTAAACACCATGACTACGAGGAGCTTCCAGTCCATTTAGAGGCACCCATTGGTCATATTCCAAGCCTACTACTATGTAAGATGAGCACCGACCAGAGGCAGTATTCTCCTGCAGTAGCTCTTTTACAAGATAAGGTACAACAGGCACTAACAGTGCTTTTGGGTATACTTTATTTTCAAGAATCGTATACGATTGTTGAAGTAAAACTTACATCCACAGCCCCCCATCCTTGCAATGGGTAATCAGCCATATAATTGTGCGGTAAGACATTGCAATAAAATGGTTTTTCATTATAAAATGAAATTTTATTGCATACTTCCCGAACAATTATTAATTAAAGCCCTCCCTCCTCCCCACTAGTGAATGGCTGGGCAAAACGAATTGATGTTACCTGGACAGTTGTACCTGTAGCTCCCTCAAATGGAGGGAGATGACGTCACCTACATCAGCGATGGCGGCGCCACCGCGGTAGTTTTGAATCTATTGTCTGCAGTTGTAGGGAACCTACAGCTATATAATTGTTCGGTAAGTATGCAATAAGATTTCATTTTATAATGAAAAACCATTTTTATGTGTTTATTTGCAAATTAATCGGGCAACTAAGGTGATTATACAAATATGCTTCGATTTAGGTTTATTTGCAAAATATCCTGTGTGTGCGTGTTTCTGTCTGTCTTTAAGAAAGGATTTTTTTTTTTAGATAGAAAATGTAGTAAGATTATGTAGTCACCACGAAAAAGTTATAAAATTGAGCTATATAATGAAAATTCATGATCATATGTCAATCCCCCCCCCCCCCGAACTTTTTCTTTCATCAACTCAACTCCTCTTCTGAGACCTGATGGATTAGTCAGAGCTGGTAAAAGTGTCTTCGTAATATTAAGTGTAAGATACCTGAATAGGTAATTAGAACCAAACCCTTCATCCATACTGAACACAAGACGTCTCCAGTTGAGCAATCCTGGTGTTTAGCCAGGGGAATTCATTTCTTAATATCTCCATAAGAAATGTCAAGCCTAAGATTTTGTTCATTTTTTAAAATTGGTATTTAGAGGTCAGAGTAGCCTTACATGAGAGAGTTTGACTCTGAACAACTTTTTTTTCTGTAAACCAATCCCTAAAAACCCCGATTTGAATTACTCAGGCTCACATTGTTATTAATATTGATATCAATGGCTACGATAAGACAGACACTGCATGTGTCTACAGATCAAATGAGGCCTTTGGGGGAATGGATTATATCGAATGAGGCCTTTTGGGGAATGAATTATATCAAATGAGGCCTTTTGGGGAATGGATTATATCAAATGAGGCCTTTTGGGGAATGGATTATATCAAATGAGGCCTTTTGGGGAATGGATTGTATCAAATGATGCCTTTTCGGGGAATGGATTATTGAACAAAAGTATTTCAAAGTCAAGTTAGATCATAGAAGACTAATTTTACCCAAGTATATATTCAGATTTTTCAAATATGCGAAATCTCGGGCTTTAATATAAATGTTAAGAAATTACCTTCGTTGGTTAACCCGAGAAAACGTCTCCTTTTCGTTATGGTTGAAGAAAATCATCCCAATTACGTATTCAAATATCTTGTAAGCAGTTTTACGAATAAATCCTCTCCAGGTTTTTTAGTAGAACTAAATAAGAACCTTTAGAATCCATCTCTTATTTTTCTCGTTATTTTTCCCATGATTTTTCTGGTTGGGTTACCGTATATATATATATATATATATATATATATATATATATATATATATATATATATATATATATATATATATACACAGTATATATATATAATTTATTTATTTATTTAGCTGTTTTCCCCAAGTTGGATCTAGCGAAGAAAAGCACAAGACACTGCCACACGCATCGATGAACTATTAAATTGAGAATAAATCTACAGAGTTGTAAAACCTCCAATATAAGTGTCTGTATATATAGCTACAGAAGGGTTATATATGAAAATATATACGTATATACACATGTATTCTCATATATGTGTGTTTTTAGAAAAAGTTTTGCTGTAATTTGGACTCCCTTTTCATGTTAGACAATTAGAAAAAATAGGGTTCCATGGACTTTATCCTCCTTTTGAAGACAACCTTCTACTATGTAGTAGGTAACTTTCGTTGATACATCTGTGATAGCAGTCAGTATTAAACTATGTGGCCGGTGTTTGTGATATTCGTTGACTTGAGAATCAGTCTCAACGAAATGGCTATCATAAGTCATTAACACTTTAATAGGAGTATTATTTAGGTAATATCACTTACTAAAAACCATGGTAGCAATGAGTTTGAACTAACTTTACTAACAACAAACAACGAATGCAGTCATTTTTAGTCCACTGTAGGACAAAGGCTTCAGACATATCCTTAATCATGTCTGGAGTTTACCATTTTCATCACCACGCTCACCAGTGCGGATTGGTGATGGCGGGAGACTTTAGTCTGATCGCTCACAGCAAACCAACCTATTATGGGTGACCCTGACTAACACAGCTTTGCTGATCATGGCGATACACGAACCATTTCACCACGTTAAGGTATCCCCACACAAAAATGAAGATGTAATAGGAAGGGTACTGAGGTTGTAGGCTATATTGTAGTAAAAGTATTTTTTTTTTTGGAGTAATTAAGAATCTTTACAAAGTAAAGCAGAGTAAAATTCATAGATAGTAGTGTGTCTGGTTTAGTGTAAAAGTGAACCAGAGAAAGGTGTTATATTTATGTGTTTTTTTTTTTTTAAATATGGCTGAAATTATTCATGATATAAAAATGACAGAAACTCCACGTAGAGTGTTAAGGACTAAGAAAATAAGTAATTGATAGAGTATATGATGACTATTGTTGTAAAACATGCAGTGTTGGTTTAGGATAGTGAAGAGAAATCGCAGAAATTCTTGAAATTGTTTTTTAAAGTGTTTGTAAAAAAGGAAATTATATGTGAATAACAGTAGGCTATGCTAGAAAATTGAAACTAAGCTGGAGCAATGAATGTTTATTAGAAGAATAAAAGTGTTTGATCCGGAAGATAAGATGGGAGAAGAGGTGAGTCACAATATAGGGTAATACAGATTGGTAGCAGGATGTGTGCAAAATATTTAGAAAAGGAGTTCACATGAACAAATTGTATTGTATTAGGGTTTTGCTAAACCACCTTACCTTTCTATCTCAATTTTGGAAATGAAAATAAAAATCTTATTCCTTATAGAAGAAATTAGAAAAATAGTCTTTTGGATACTTTTAACCTAAGTCAACATTTGTCCAAAAATATTAATTTGCAAAATTACTAAATTTTAGGAATTATGTAAGTTTTCTGGATTTTCTCAGTTATTTTGCACATTAACCACGCCTATGACGGGTA
>NC_090746.1:14931300-14938800 GCF_036898095.1 Palaemon carinicauda
GAATAGCTACGTTCGCAGACCCATCAATAGCTTGTCACTGATGATAATGTTGCTAGTCTCCTCTGCTACAACTGAAGCCTTTCCATTTTTATTCCAAATTCTTTAGAATGCCTTACTAACTGGTGTCGAGATTCCTAGACAGGGAAAATTAGTTGTGATGAAAATAAAAAGATTAATCGTTTATATTTTTTCACAACTATATCAAGAAATTATAGAGAAACAAAATACAATATGATGTTGATAACCAAGAATTGTTTTTGCACCACAAAAGCAAATGGGGTGTAAAATACAGCCATGGTTCTACTACTACTAATAATAACTTTACAGTTTCTGTAGTATGGCCACACATTTTATGGGCTTATATTTTGAGGAAAACACACCATAATTAAGATAAACTATCCAATTTTCCATGTTTTAGCATATTGAAATAAAGAGAACTGCACATGCCGGCAGTCCAAGTAGCCAATGACAAAATAAATTAAAACAACCGTTCTGTTTTTTATAACCAGGATATGTTGTTATTATTATTATTATTATTATTATTATTATTATTATTATTATTATTATTATTATAAAAGGAGGGTAGAGGTTGGTCCGTCTTTGCTGTGACAAGTTTTTATTCCTTTTGGTCAATCTTTTCGTGACTCGGTTTTACTCTGTTTTTATGTTTTATCATTTAAATTGTTGAAGAGATTTAATATCAGAACTAGCCATGACACTTTAGTAACACCTTTCATTTATTTTGGATATACATTTTTAGTCTAACCAAGTGTCGATGAATTACAGTTTAATTTGGAAAGATATGCTTTAAACTTTTACTTTTTGATATTGTTTATAATTTTTCCATAAGGATTGTTTTAATTAACATGCATATCCCCGATTATTTTTTTTAATCATAATAAAAAGTAAATGCTTATTCTCTCCCCCCCCCCCCCCAAGCGAAGTTGCCTGTGTATGACCTTGAAATGCACAGGCAAATTATTTTGTAAAAAAAAAAAAATAATATCGGGTTAGGACAGAGGCTGCCAATTTAATTACTGAAGGTATAATTAAATAGCCAAAGTAGTACTTGATGGGATAAAGTAAAAATGTATAATAATTATAATTAGCATTTATGTCGTATGTGGGAAAGTGGTACAAAGGTTTTCTAATTATATCCCCGTTAGATACGGGGTAATTTGGATCAGTCCCAAGGTCATGCGAACTAGTAGAATTACAAAGGTATATGCAGGTTGCCTTCACGGGGAAAAAAAAATGTTAAGCTTATAAATCGCTCGCGTAAGACCTAAGAACATGGTTTGTAAAATAGAAAAAAGTTTTAAATCTTAGAAGCGACATGAACTTCTCTTATCTATGACTACTTTTTAAACAGAGTATCTAACTTCAGTAAAAATATTCCGATCTTATATGTAAATGTAGCATGAGTCCCGGCCTTATTTGTAGGTTTTTGTCAAAGCTCCACTTCAGAGGAATTTGTATGAATGGTACATTGAGCTTACGTAAAGCAGAAAACTGAACGTAGCCGTATATGTGTAGTAAGCTAATAGAGGACTCCTTTATATCAGATCAATGGTAACCCTTGAAGCAAAGCCAGTAGAAAATGCTCTAGAGGATTTCATCTAGAATGAGAGTAGAATAAATTACACCGACCGATGATGGTGATGTCGAATATTTTATTTTGTCTGTTTTGAAATACACACACACACACGCATATAGTGTCTATATATACAGTGTATATATATATATATATATATATATATATATATATATATATATATATACATATATATATATATATATATATATATATATATATATATATATCTATCTATCTATCTATATATATATATGCATATTTGCTGTTTGTGACTTTACAGAAAGCCAGTGATTCTGCCTTAGTTTTTCTCTCTCTCTCTCTCTCTCTCTCTCTCTCTCTCTCTCTCTCTCTCTCTCTCTCTCTGACCTCAACTGTACTGTTATACTGCAATATGCCCTTTACTCGACCAGACTACTGTTTTGTGCTATTCCTTTTTAACTCGAATATATGAGCGTTATTATATGATAAGTCTCTTTATCCGCAGTAAACAGATGCGAAAGGAAATGTCAAATGTTACAGGGTATCAAGTGTGAAATATCTTCCCTTCTGAAATATATTAGAAAAATCGTCTTAATCCGTGTCACTAAAGAAAACTCCGTAAAGGGGAAGAAAAACTCCACTTTGCCTGTAGCATTTATTTTTAAAGCGCAACTTATATGTAAATTGCTTTTGAATTCATTTAACGACACCCCATTGTAAATTAGTTTTTCTCTTCGGCAGTTTTGGTAATGAAACTTTTTTTTTTTTTATGGCAAATAGTCCATACCCTTAATATTCACGAGACCCTTATCCATTCCAAACCAAGCAATCCCCAAATATATGGGCAATTAACGTCGCAAACATGATTGGTTAGAGATTCATTACACTATAGGGTGGTGCCTTCCTTGCGGAATCGACATATAAAAGGAGTATACATAACAGTTTACATAACTGGTTATTTTTTTTAAATAATTTTAGTGAACTCAAGCCAGTTATAATAAATATAGTTTTCCATCAGAACATCCTAGATATTTTGCTAATCTTAAAAAGATCATCTTTCTCTTGAGTTTTTTATACCTTTGACATGTATTAATAGCCAATTAAGTTCCTTACGTTCAGGGTTTGGTATGAGATGGTTCAATTTATTGTGGAGGGAAATTCGTACGTCATATGCAGTATTGTTTTGATTTTTTTTAGTTGAAAGTTACGTAAGTCCCTGCTAAAAAAAATCGTATTCGAGAAATATCTGCAATATCGATCGTTATATAATTAGTCATAGACATTGAGGTTATTCCGTGTATGATTGCGTAGCTATTTTGATAATTCCCCGTATGATTCCTTCTTTGATGTTTCCTCTGATCCCAGTAATGAAATTGTTGTTGCACGGCCATGGTAATGTGCTTTCATATTTGCTTTTTTAATGATGATGCCACAGATTGCATTCATGCATTTTGTCAATGTGATGTACACCAATATTGGATGTAGGCAGTCATGCACGATCAGTTATATAACCTAAACATCAGATGTGGTTTGTGGTTTATATGATGAAAAAATAATGATCACAGACTTAAGTTTTTATACATTTGGTTAGTAATGGAACATTATGATCGATACAGAAAATATCCTTGATAGTGAATACTGACGGAATGAATAAATATTAGAGTAAGCCAAAACTGTGATACGTCCTCGAAGCTAGGTTATTGTAATGTAGAGAGTGGCAAGGTCAATTGTAGAACACCACCCGTTGAGATACTACCGCGAGAGAGTTAGTGGGGCCTTTGACTGGCCAGTGTGACAGGGTAGGAGAAAAGTTGTGATTCAAAGGTAGGATGAATCAACTGATGGAGTTTATTGCAGAACACTCTCCTTTATAAACAAAATCTCAAGCAACAAGAATTTTCATGTTCAAAAGTCGACACCGTTACCGATGAGAAAACAGACATGTTATTTCAGGTTCTTTTTAGTGCGAGGGGAGAGCGAAGATACAAGCACAAAATGAAGTATGTACGATCGTGTGACACACGGTTGGTACATGGCTCCCCCTCTAAAAATGACATACTGAACATGTTAAATAGGTGCTCTGAATCTGGAGAGGTAGTAGTAAAAACTGCGCCAATTAGCGGCAGTGAGTGGCTGTAGAAGTCGTTGGTTGGGGTGCGAGCGAGTGGTGGATGATGGGTGGCTTTGTTGCCGCTCCGGCTCATCACAGTGTAGGCGAGTGTGTCCTACGGCATCCATAGGCGTGTCCTACGGCATTCATTGGCTAGTGTGTCCTACGGCATTCATAGGCTTGTGTGTCCTACGGCATTCGTAGGCGTGTCCTACGGCATTCATAGGCCTACGGCGTTCATAGGCGTGTATGTCCTACGTCATTCACGTCAGCTTCGGTTGAAGTTGAATAGATGTCCTCTTCGTCACGGGTGGAGGCGTTGATGGAGGTTTTGAAGGTCGTGAAGTGGCTGTCCATAAGGGCGTTGGCTTTGGTCATCAAGTCCTTTATGGGTAAACTATCGACATCGGGTATGGCAGCGCGTACAGGTTTGGGTAAACAGCTTACCCAGAGTGCACAGAGTAGGTTCACATCACGAGGAGAGCCGTCCGCGGCAGGTTGCAGGCGAGTAATACTGGTCATTTTCCCGAAGGTGAGCGAAGCTCTTTGGTCCCCCAACGTTTGTTGAAAGGGCTGAAAATGCGTTGCTATACGGGCGGCTGGCGACGGCGACTACTGCTGCAGAAGGTATGCGTTGACGGCGTCATAGTAACGGTGAGAGGTGGGGGAGGAGAGGGGAGGCAGGAGGAGCGAGTCACTCCGGGGTCACCAATGTGACGGGGTAGGAGAAAAATTGTGACTCAAAGGCAGGATGAATCAACTGAGTGAGTTTATTGCAGAACACTCTCCTTTATATGCAAAATCTCAAGCAACAAGAATTTTCATGTTCAAAAGTCGACACTGTTACCGATGAGAAAACAGACATGTTATTTCAGGTTCTTTTTAGTGCCAGGGGAGAGCGAAGATACAAGCACAAAATGAAGTATGGACACACGGTTGGTACACCAGACAGTACTACATTGGATCCTTCTCTCTGGTTACGGTTCATTTACCCTTTGCCTACACATAGACCGATTAGTCTAGCCTATTCTTTACACATTTTCCTCTTTCTTCATTCACATGACAACACTTGAGATTACCAAACAATTCTTTTTCACCCAAGGGGTTAACTAATGCACTGTAATTGTTCAGTGGCTACTTTCCTCTTGGTAAAGGTAGAAGAGAGACTTGGGTAGTGCTATAGCCTCTGTACCATGGTCTTCCACTGCCTTGGGTTAGAGTTCTCTTGCATGAGGGTACACTTGGGCACACTTTTCTATCTTGTTTCTCTTCTTCTTGTTTTGTTAAATTGTTTATAGTTTATATAAGAAATATTTTAATGTTACTGTCCTTAAAATTTTTCATTTTAATTGTTAATTATTTCTCTTATTTCCTTTCCTCACTGGGATATTTTCCCTGTTGGAGCCCCTGGGCTTATAGCACCCTGCTTTTCCTACTAGGGTTGTAGCTTAGCAAGTAATGATAATAATAGCAGTAAATGTTTGATAAATGTAGTGACGATTAACGAATGGAAGGTGGCATAGCTTGAGATATTCAGATGGTTTTCTGATTGGAGATAACGATAAGAGTAAAGGTTTGCCTGCTACCACAATCCAGTTAATAAGTTTCAAAAGTCCGGCGATTAAGGAATGTGTATAAAAATTCAAACGGAGTGTGGAGTAGAATTTATAAAAAATATTAAAGTGGGGTTGTAAGACATACTAAAGCAAAAGGTTTTTTGAGAACATTGTAGAAGTTTTTTTTTTATAGAAGAATGTCACAAGAAAAAATAAATTGAAATATATATAAAAATGTTAACTACCGCCTACATTAATGTAACTGTAAGTGTGGTTGACGAATATTGTGATAGAGAAACCAATGAACTCTGTTGCCTGGAGCACTTGGGTGTTGAAAGAACAAAATGGAAAGACAAATATAAAAAAAGCTGTTTTCTGATGAGAAGATGCACTAGTATAATCTCATGGGCCGTTCTCATCAGCGAGAGCTTATCTGGAGCAAGATCCGTTTAATCTTAACAATAACGGCAAAGTAAAACTGTGTTCAGGTTTTCTATTATTGAAGAAAAAGTGGAGCCGGTTGGTTAGTAAATAGTTTCGTATCAAGTTTTACGAAAACTTTATGCAGGTCATCACTGGATTGCAAGAGATGAAAAATGATTATACACTAAAGAACTGTTGGTTTGGAATGCAAATGAATGCAACATGAAAGGAGCTCTATGGGGTAGGTTGATGTGATGATGATATGACTTTAGCTATTTAAATGGAACTATAGTGAACACCCTCAATTTAACCTAGTGCCAACGTTTGTATTATGCATTAAATAGTAAATATCGCATAATTAATTTATTTTGTATCTGAAGAACGGCTGATCGCAAATTAGTGAATTTGGGTGGGAATGAACATGGAAACATTGATTAGACATTGGCTACTGTCACAGTTCACTGCAAGATTACGTGATGACCACGGGAGTGGGATTTATAGACCGTGCAGCTTTTTATTCAGGCAGTGAATTATGAACTTGGTAACTAGTCAACACTGATTGGTTGTAGTCAGGGTCAGTAGTCCATGAAATTAGCAACCTTTAATGTCTCTTACTACTAATGCATTTTAAAGAAATAGGCCTATCATCATTAACGGTTTTACTTCAAAGTTTTTCCCATTCTGTCCTGCCTCGATTTCCTTTGAATTCTAGTTTTAGTTTTACTTAACGAATCAACATTATAGTTTAATCATCAGTGTTAAATGCAAAATATAGGATGAGAGTGTGTGCGCATACATATGTGTTAAGGAGGAGGGCTGAGGGGGATATTTTATCCGTCAAAACATTACCTGCTGCTTCCTCTGGTGCCTTAGATGACCGCGGAGGTAGCAGCAGTAGGGGATTCAGCATTATGAAGCTTCATCTGTGGTGGATAACGGGGGAGGGTGGGCTGTGGCACCCTAGCAGTACCAGTTGAACTCGGTTGAGTCCCTTGTCAGGCTGGGAGGGAGGAACGTAGAGAGTAGAGGTCCCCTTTTTGTTTCATTTGTTGATGTCGGCTACCCCCCAAAATTGGGGGAAGTGCCTTGGTATATGTGTATGTATGTAAAACATTATCATTGTCCTTTTTACCTTCAGTTGGAGTGGTCTAAAACCTTTTGTTGGGGTGGTGGTGCCTCAAGTGAATACCGTTACCATTTTGACTTTCAGAAAATATTCATGGGGGTGATATTACTTGTCCCCTGTCCTACTTCTCGAGAGTTCAAGGGATTTGGGTACTGACACGTCATCCTTCTAAGTACTGACTATGCCCATTGTTGCTGAAATTCGAAGTGTAACTATTATCAGCTCAAACACACTTAACAGTTAATTTCAATGGTGACTTCTACTTGAGCCAAAAAAAACACATAATAAAGTAGTCAACTGATTGGTTTGATGATGCCAATATGAATGCCCTTTTCCATCCTTTTGTTTATACTGTAAAGTAGAAGTCTCCGTAAGACTAGGGATATTAGCTTGCAGCCCTATGCATTGTACTGAATGAAGTTTAAGAACAAGGGGTTTGAATATTCATGGGTGTTGCGCAAGGAGGGAATGTATGATGGTTAAAGTGTTCTGGCACTCTGTGAGACAAAAATTATGTCGATAGTAAAGAAATTTAACCTGATATATTGAACACTATCCTCTCCTTTGTTTGTTTACTTAGCTTCCAAGGCGCAGTTTCTTCGCCACCTCCTTTGATATTGACAATGCCAGGTTGAGATGAAAAGGAAAATCAATATAGTTCATTCCAGAACACATTGAACCGTGACAATCTGCCATCTATGGATGCTCT
>NC_090746.1:14946300-14961300 GCF_036898095.1 Palaemon carinicauda
CTTGTTTGTTTATTTGTAGTTGTGTATTGTATTAATCATACTTTTTATATATTTTGGTGCCTGTTTTGGTAGTCATAATGGCTGAATTGGTAGTGCTAATTGGTCAGCGTAAGATTATTAGGAAGAAGGTTACAGATTGTGCCAACCGTTCCTCGCAGTACCCTTCATTAGATAATACTGCTAAAGTATCTGAACGAGGTGTTCTCCTGGATTATAGGAAGCGATTAAGTGACTTGGATTCTAAAATACAGATTTTAAAATTTTCAGGGGAATTTAGAGAGGAGGATTTGGAAGCTGAGCTTTCAGCATGTCAATCTTACCATGATAAGATTTCAGGTATTTTGCCTTTGTTGGATGTAAGTGTAAGTGCTAGAAGCCCTCAACTTTCATTAACTACTGATATTGCTAGGAGTCTTTTGAGGCAACCCACTGCCCCTCTACCCAAATTCCAAAGTAAGGAAGGTGAGGATTTTTTGAAATTCATTAGAGAATTTGAAACTACGACCCAGAGTTTTAATTATCCAGACAGGGACTTGCTCTTACTTTTGAAACAACAAGTAGAAGGTAGGGCTAAATGTTTACTTGGCTCATTGGAGGCCGATAAACAAAGTTATAACGATGCCAAAGACTTATTGACTAAGGCATTTGCCTCGACTGAATTACGAAAATCGGCTGTAATTAAGAAATTAACTTGTCTAAATCTCAAAGAAGGAGAGGACCCTTTTGTCTTCTTTTCAGAACTTAGAAATATAGTCGAAAATTTCAAATATTTGCATATTGATGTTGATGAGGTTGTTAGATATTTTGTTTGGTCTGCAATGAATGATAGATTTAAGTCTCATCTGGTTCATATCACTAATGTGACTCATCCATCATTTCAGCAAATTGTAGATAATTTCTTTACAGCATGTGAAAGGTATGAACAGGGTCAGACGAAAGGTAAATTGTCTGTCAGGGATAAAGTTTTAACTCATTCAAAGCCATTACAGGAAAAGACTAGTACCATGGCTCTTAAAACTAAGACTGTTCCCGCCAAAGCTTGTAATTTTTGTTCCAAGGCCGGTATTTCTGATAATGATCATTTAAGTTACAAGTGTACTAAGTATGCTACCCCTTCTGACAAAATTTCTTTATTAAATTTGCATAAAGGTTGTGTAAAATGTGGCAATTTCAATCATTTCACTAAAGCATGCAAGTTCAGATTTCGAAGACCCTGTTCACATTGTTCGCAGTATCACATGGAGTATCTTTGTGGGAAACTTGGTCCTGACAGGTGTAATAGTAAAGAAGAGTCTTCCAAGGAAGCAAGCAGTGGGATAGCAGTATTGCCAAATGTTACCACAGGTTCAGTTCTCCCTACTTTCACATTTTATGTAAATGGTCAAAATAAGCTTTACAGGGGTCTTAAGGATTCAGGGTCACAAAACACTTTTATATCTAGCAAGTTAGCTTCCTCTTGTAATTTAAAGTCTTTGACTACTAATGTTAAACTTACTGTGAAAGGGTTTAATGGTCAAAAGGAATATTCTACTAGTCTTGTTGAAGTTCCTATAAAGCTGGGGAATGAAATCTTTGCTATTTCTGCTTTAGTTGTACCCTCTATAAACCTGCAATTAAATTTACCTTGTCTTGGTCAGGTAGTTAGTGTAATGCAGAGTAAAAATTTTGTATTTGCTGACAAGTTTTTATCAGCCAGTTCTCAGGGCATTGATGACATTCAGCTTTTGTTAGGAGTAGATTTTTCACATTGTCTTTTGGGAAAAGATGTAGTGATAGGGAGTCCTAATTCATCTGTGTATATTGAGACTACTTCAGGAATAATGCTGATGGGGAATGTTGATAGGTTCCTAATTAATCTTACTTCACTTAATGGTAAAGACAGTTTAGCCTCGAAACCACTAAGGGGCGAAAATTCTAATGCTGAAAAAGGTACATATTTTAATATCCCTTGCCATTCTTATTTTCTAGCTACTACTGTATCTATTAATGATGAATTTAACGAGCTCAATGACATGACGACAAATTGTTCATTCACTGTACTTTCCGATAAAGGAACTATTATTGATAGGAAACTGCAAGAAGCAACTGATCAAATCCTGAATATGGAGAGCCAATTTTATTTGAACTATGATCAGAAAGTTTATAGTGACGAATCTAATCAGCTCAATAACTCTCTCGTGGATTACACTTTGAGAAATTTGCACACGAGAAGTGATGGGCGTATAGTTGTTCCCTTGTTATGGAATGGAAAGGTATCACACCTTCTTTCGAGAAATGAGTCTCTTTCCAAGGCTATTCTTCAATCTAATTTTAAAAAGTTACTTAGTAAGAAAGGTTCCTTACAGTTGGTGGATAACTGCATAAAGGAGCAATTAAATATGGGAATTATTGAACCAATTTTTGACTTGGAAGTATTTAAGGCTGAATACCCTAACTATTCATTCTTACCTCATATGCCAGTTTTTAAGCCAGAAAGGGATACTACGAAATGTCGCATAGTGTTTCTTTCTAATTTGCAGGAATCCTATAAGAAACTGTCATTGTCCCATAATCAATGTATGTATGCTGGGCCTAACCTAAATCAAAAACTTTCATCTGCATTTCTTAATATTAGGTTTGATGAAAAAATTTTAATATTTGATTTGAAAAAAGCTTTCAATATGTTGGCTTTAAGTGAAATTGATCAGTCTAGACTATTGTTCTTTTGGTTTCGGAATGTTAGCGCAGGTGATTACACTCCCGTTGCTTATAAAAATGTCAGGCTTTCATTTGGACTTCGGTGTAGCCCATTTCTTTTGATGGCTTCATTGTATTATATGTTAATTTTAACTTCCAGTAATGATTCAAGAATGGATGAACTAAAGAAACTTATTTACGCCTTAATATATATGGATAATGGTGCTATTACTATGAACAGCTCTGATGACCTAAGGTGGGCCTATAAGCAGTTAGATGACATATTCAGACCCTTTAAATTTGAAACTCAGCAGCTGATAACCAATGATATTGATCTGCAGTCTGACATAGATCAGTCAGTTCTTACTCCTGAAGTCAATAAATTGTTTGGGCTTGAATGGGATAGACTTTCGGATGATATTTTCACTAGGCCAATTAACCTTGACCCAGGAGCTAACACTAAAAGATTAATTCTTAGGTCCATTGCCTCCCAGTTTGACATTTTTGGTTTCAACTTGCCTTTATTTAACCGATGTAGGCTTTATATGCATAATTTGCAGTGTCAAAAGGGTTTGAATTGGGACCAGACTCTTAACAGTCAACAGCTCAAAGACTGGAGGAATATCTGTAGGCAATGTAATTCATCGCCCCCTCTCAAAGTAACTCGGTTTGTGGGTCGAAGGGATGGTGAGTATAATATAATTGTTTTTACCGATGCCAGTTGTGACATATATGGGTGTGTCATTTATCTACTGAATGTTGAGTCTGGCAAACTTACCTTTGTTAATGCTAAAAATCGGTTGGTTAATACCCAATTGAAAGGTAAATCCATACCATCTTTAGAGATCCACGCCATTAATTTAGGAGTTGAGCAATCTATTGATCTTTATTTGGATCTTGCTGGTCCCAGTTGCATAAAACCTATAAAGGTGACAAAGATTTGTCTTTTTTCAGATTCTTCTTGTGCCCTGCAATGGTTAATAAGTTCTTCTCTTCAACTTAAGAAAATGAACCAATGTTCTACTTTTGTAATGAACAGAATCTATAGCATACAAAAACTTTGTGAAACATATCCTGTTCAATTTGGGTTTATTAATGGCAAGGAAAATCCTGCAGATATGGTAACCAGGTGCACGTCATATAAATTGTTGATGAAATCTTGTTTTCTTTCAGGCCCGGACCTGACTAATATTCGGGCACCTGACATGCAGTTCACTATTCCTAAAGAGGGTTATCTTTCAGGAAATTACTTGAATATTTCTAATGTTCCTTTAGTTAAGAGAGAATGCTTGGTTAATATTTCAGATTTTTCAGATTTCAGAAGACTGGTTTTGCTGTACCGTCGGTGTATAATATGCATATACAAATGGAAAGCTAAAGTGAGAAGGGAAGTTAAGGTACAAGAAAAGAATTTTTTCTCTTTAGCTCTTGTCCATTTGATTTTGAATGATCAACAAAATCACTTTGCTGATGTTTTAGAACATTTTTCCAAAGGTTTTTCTGCAGTAAAGGATATACCAGGTATAGTTTCTCAGTTGAATGTGTTTGTTGATAACGATGGCATTTTGAGAGTGAAGAGCAAATTTAAGAATGAGAAAAAATTTCCTATTCTATTATCTAGGGACAGCCATTTAACCAAGTTAATTATACTTGATATTCATCATAAATTAGCTCATTCTGGGTGCTATGCTGTTCTTGCTGAACTCAGAAGACACTATTTTATTCCTAGAAATTTTTCTTTGGTAAAAAAGATTTTGAGGCAATGTGTTCACTGCAAAAGATTTAACGCAAGACCTGTTAATTTAAATCAAAATTGTTACAGGGAATTCAGGGAAGACCCACCAGCTGTACCTTTCGGCAATATTTTCATTGATTATATTGGTCCTTTTACAGTTAAGCTGGAGAAAGAAAATGTTAAGGTATGGCTATTATGTTTTACTTGCACTTGGTCTCGTGCAGTTAATTTGAAAATTTGCAGAACACTTAGTGTGCCTGATTTTCTTAGGGCATTTTCTATTCATTGCTTCGAATTTGGCATTCCACAGTTGTGCATTAGTGACCTAGGGTCACAAATAGTTGCAGGAGCTAATGTTATAACTTCATTTTTGAACGATCCCCACACTCAATTGTATTTTGAGGAGAGAGGTGTTAAACCTTTGACTTTTCAACAGTATTTTAAAGGGTGTAGTCAGTTAGGCTCCATGGTCGAGGTTTGTGTCAAGTTAACAAAGAGGCTTCTATATGGGTCCATCAAGAACAATATTCTTTCTTTCTTTGATTTTGAGTTTACTGTATGTCAAGTTGTCCACTTGGTAAACAAACGGCCAATATCTTTTAAAGAGGCTCTTAGGGATAGTGCAGCGGAAGACCTTCCTGAACCAATAACTCCCGAAATGTTAATAAGAGGGTATGAGCTTTCTTCCCTCAATATCATTCCAGATTTATCACCTTTACCTGAGGATAAAGAATTTGTTCCTTGTAGAACTACTAATGAATTTGAACAGTTGTCTAAAATTAGGAGTAAACTTTTAGATATTTACCATCATGAGTTTTTGCAAACCCTTTTAAGCCAGGCGGTTGATAGAAAGGGTAGATATCTCCCTGTAACTAATCATCCTCTAAAACCAGGTGACATTGTTTTAATTAAGGAAGATAATACGAAGATTAACAACTATCCTCTAGGTCGAATAAAGGAAACTTTCACAAATGATATTGGGGAAACTACGCATGCAAGAGTTTTCAAAGGCCGTACCAGACAAGTTTGTAAACTCCATGTTAATAATCTGATACCTTATCTTTCTTTAGATGATGATGTGGACTTTAAGCCAAATGATTTGCACAACATTGACAAATTATCACCAGCTTCTGAAAGGCCTAAAAGAAAGGCTGCTGTGGAAAGCCGGAGGAAAACATCTGAAATGTTGAATTTATAAAATTAGCTCCTGCAACTATTTGTGACCCTAGGTCACTAATGCACAACTGTGGAATGCCAAATTCGAAGCAATGAATAGAAAATGCCCTAAGAAAATCAGGCACACTAAGTGTTCTGCAAATTTTCAAATTAACTGCACGAGACCAAGTGCAAGTAAAACATAATAGCCATACCTTAACATTTTCTTTCTCCAGCTTAACTGTAAAAGGACCAATATAATCAATGAAAATATTGCCGAAAGGTACAGCTGGTGGGTCTTCCCTGAATTCCCTGTAACAATTTTGATTTAAATTAACAGGTCTTGCGTTAAATCTTTTGCAGTGAACACATTGCCTCAAAATCTTTTTTACCAAAGAAAAATTTCTAGGAATAAAATAGTGTCTTCTGAGTTCAGCAAGAACAGCATAGCACCCAGAATGAGCTAATTTATGATGAATATCAAGTATAATTAACTTGGTTAAATGGCTGTCCCTAGATAATAGAATAGGAAATTTTTTCTCATTCTTAAATTTGCTCTTCACTCTCAAAATGCCATCGTTATCAACAAACACATTCAACTGAGAAACTATACCTGGTATATCCTTTACTGCAGAAAAACCTTTGGAAAAATGTTCTAAAACATCAGCAAAGTGATTTTGTTGATCATTCAAAATCAAATGGACAAGAGCTAAAGAGAAAAAATTCTTTTCTT
The DNA here is from genome assembly GCF_036898095.1 of Palaemon carinicauda. Classification (NCBI taxonomy): domain Eukaryota; kingdom Metazoa; phylum Arthropoda; class Malacostraca; order Decapoda; family Palaemonidae; genus Palaemon; species Palaemon carinicauda. The sequence goes on from NC_090746.1 coordinate 14,952,600, forward strand.
GTACCTTAACTTCCCTTCTCACTTTAGCTTTCCATTTGTATATGCATATTATACACCGACGGTACAGCAAAACCAGTCTTCTGAAATCTGAAAAATCTGAAATATTAACCAAGCATTCTCTCTTAACTAAAGGAACATTAGAAATATTCAAGTAATTTCCTGAAAGATAACCCTCTTTAGGAATAGTGAACTGCATGTCAGGTGCCCGAATATTAGTCAGGTCCGGGCCTGAAAGAAAACAAGATTTCATCAACAATTTATATGACGTGCACCTGGTTACCATATCTGCAGGATTTTCCTTGCCATTAATAAACCCAAATTGAACAGGATATGTTTCACAAAGTTTTTGTATGCTATAGATTCTGTTCATTACAAAAGTAGAACATTGGTTCATTTTCTTAAGTTGAAGAGAAGAACTTATTAACCATTGCAGGGCACAAGAAGAATCTGAAAAAAGACAAATCTTTGTCACCTTTATAGGTTTTATGCAACTGGGACCAGCAAGATCCAAATAAAGATCAATAGATTGCTCAACTCCTAAATTAATGGCGTGGATCTCTAAAGATGGTATGGATTTACCTTTCAATTGGGTATTAACCAACCGATTTTTAGCATTAACAAAGGTAAGTTTGCCAGACTCAACATTCAGTAGATAAATGACACACCCATATATGTCACAACTGGCATCGGTAAAAACAATTATATTATACTCACCATCCCTTCGACCCACAAACCGAGTTACTTTGAGAGGGGGCGATGAATTACATTGCCTACAGATATTCCTCCAGTCTTTGAGCTGTTGACTGTTAAGAGTCTGGTCCCAATTCAAACCCTTTTGACACTGCAAATTATGCATATAAAGCCTACATCGGTTAAATAAAGGCAAGTTGAAACCAAAAATGTCAAACTGGGAGGCAATGGACCTAAGAATTAATCTTTTAGTGTTAGCTCCTGGGTCAAGGTTAATTGGCCTAGTGAAAATATCATCCGAAAGTCTATCCCATTCAAGCCCAAACAATTTGACTTTTCAACAGTATTTTAAAGGGTGTAGTCAGTTAGGCTCCATGGTCGAGGTTTGTGTCAAGTTAACAAAGAGGCTTCTATATGGGTCCATCAAGAACAATATTCTTTCTTTCTTTGATTTTGAGTTTACTGTATGTCAAGTTGTCCACTTGGTAAACAAACGGCCAATATCTTTTAAAGAGGCTCTTAGGGATAGTGCAGCGGAAGACCTTCCTGAACCAATAACTCCCGAAATGTTAATAAGAGGGTATGAGCTTTCTTCCCTCAATATCATTCCAGATTTATCACCTTTACCTGAGGATAAAGAATTTGTTCCTTGTAGAACTACTAATGAATTTGAACAGTTGTCTAAAATTAGGAGTAAACTTTTAGATATTTACCATCATGAGTTTTTGCAAACCCTTTTAAGCCAGGCGGTTGATAGAAAGGGTAGATATCTCCCTGTAACTAATCATCCTCTAAAACCAGGTGACATTGTTTTAATTAAGGAAGATAATACGAAGATTAACAACTATCCTCTAGGTCGAATAAAGGAAACTTTCACAAATGATATTGGGGAAACTACGCATGCAAGAGTTTTCAAAGGCCGTACCAGACAAGTTTGTAAACTCCATGTTAATAATCTGATACCTTATCTTTCTTTAGATGATGATGTGGACTTTAAGCCAAATGATTTGCACAACATTGACAAATTATCACCAGCTTCTGAAAGGCCTAAAAGAAAGGCTGCTGTGGAAAGCCGGAGGAAAACATCTGAAATGTTGAATTTATAAAATAAATTTAAATTTGTATGTAGTGTAAATAATTTATTTGGTAAATCCAAAAAATCTTTTTGGATTCGTTCCCCTGCAGTGTACTGAAATTCCAAATGGAATTTGTATTTTCTTTTTTATTATATATTATATTTTGTTTTATATTATATTTTGTTTTATATTATATTTTGTTTAAAGTAGCATGGTCACTGGAAGGCAGTTAGCTTAGTTTCAAGTATTTAACTACCCCCTTGGTTGTTAACAGCTCACTGCCTTCCTGCGGCCGTTTCTGGTTTTAACCTAACCAGCCACTAATGCTTTGCTTTCTTCCTGAGGTTGACGGAAACTTTAAGACAGTTACGAAGGAGCATTCCATCGCTAAGGGTCTTGTAACTCGAGCTCCTATTCTTGATATAAGAATACACTTTGTACAGCTACACAGTTAACGTGACAAGAACATTTTCTACATGTCCTTTGAAGTGACGAAGAGTATTATCGCCATGTAAACTTCTGTGTAATCCCGACCAGGAAGAAGCTTTCTTTCATCGCAACCCATCTCTACACGTACTTCGCCTTCGTCCCAGGATGATATCGGTGGGTCTGTAAAACTCAGGGGGAGTTTTTTTTATGTCAGTCCGAAATCATTTAGAGGGATAATGCCATCCCATTTAAATTTGACTTCCAATTATCATCGCTTACTTTTTTCAATGTTATATTTTTTCATACCTTTCAATTTAGTAACGAGTTCGTACCCTTTTCAGTTTTGTAACGACTTCGTACCCTTTAAAGGGATATCATAAATTGTACTTCGTGGACTCCAGTTTGGACTATGGGTTTATATTTATTTACATAAGATTTCCAAGGTATGCAACTTGCCAAGTGTTATAACGTGCTTCACATAATAATTTGATTTTTATATGTATTTTTATGATCGTTGTGTAGTATGTAATTTGCCATTTGGTAATATTTAAGGTATTTGGAAGAAGCTGAATTACTGCGGTTCCCCCTTGCCTCACGATGTTCAACTTTGTGTATTAGCTGCCGCATCAGCAACTGGATGAATTAGGATATTTATCAAATACAATAAATTAATTGATTTTTTTTCACATTTTAATTATCCTTATTTAATTCCTGGTGTTTGTAAATTAAAATTCAGCGTAAGAGGAGAGACTTTAGCTATGGTAAGCAGCTCTTCTAGGAGAAGGACACTCCAAAATCAAACTATTGTTCTCTTAGTCTTGGGTAGTGCCATAGCCTCTGTAACCATGGTCTTGGGTTAGAGTTCTCTTGCTTGAGGGTACACTCGGGCACACTATTCTATCTAATTTCTCTTCCTCTTGCTTTGTTAACGTATTTAAAGTTTATATATGAAATATTTATTTTAATGTTACTGTTCTTGAAATATTTTATTTATACTTGTTTCCTTTCGTCACTGGGCTTTTTTCCCTGTTGGGGCCCCTGGGCTTATAGCGTCCTGCTTTTCCAATTAGGGTTATAGCTTAGCAATTAATAATAATAATAATAATAATGATAATAATAATAATAATAATAATAATGTAACGCAGTCATAGGAAATTTATTTGATATTCTCTGCCTGTGTGAAGAGCGGTAAAAGTTGCGTGATTTACCAGCCCTTAGGTTACAAGATAATAAGGTTGAATAGTTTTTTTAGGGAAAAAAAGTTTGATTTTGGGATAGAAAATACAGTTGAGCTTTTTATTGAAATCCTGATAATCTGAATATTAATTTTGCAAACTTATGATTTTTAGCTGTTAATAAGTGAATCGCCGCGTAGTGAAATCTCGGGTAGTAAATCTGGATATAAGTAGGGAAGTTTATATGTATATATATATATATATATATATATATATATATATATATATATATATATATATATATATATATTACATACACACACATCCTTCCATCATCATCATCATCATCATCATCATCATCTTCATCATCATACGCCTATTGACGCAAAGGGCCTCATATATATATATATATATATATATATATATATATATATATATATATATATATATATATATTGCACTTGTACATTTTATATACATGTTATATATATATATATATATATATATATATATATATATATATATATATTCATATATTACACTTACACATTTTATATACATGCTGTATATTATATATATATATATATATATATATATATATATATATATATATATATATAAACCGTATATGTATATATATTATATAACTTGATAGATGAGCATATGAAAGTAATATTAGTCATGTCACTAATTCACACATGAGTTTTATGCACTGAAATATAAAGGTGGAAATAAACTCGTAAATGTCATATTCACACTTTTTAAGGTAGGGGGTTGGGAATAACTTGCTCCCAGTGTGTGTTATAAGAGCTCATATCCTTACCAGGATTCGAATCTAAACCTTTATACGGGAAGGAATTATAGTCCATTTCTTGTAGTGAGTTATATTTGCACCGACTCGCAACGGTGCCCTTTTAGCTCGGAAAAGTTCCTGGTCGCTGATTGGTTAGAATTATCTTGTCCAACCAATCAGCGATCAGGAAACTCTTCCGAGCTAAAAGGGTACCGCTGCGAGTCTGTGCAAATATGACTCGCTAAAATAAATGGACTATAGATATACACAGGCATTGTTCACGTATGATTTTAACTACAGTATTGCCTTTTAGGGTAGAAAGTATAAAAATAGTGAGATTTCCACTTTAGTATCAGGGGAATATTATCTGTCTCTCTAGCTTCGTACCCTAAGTAGCATAGGTTCGAGTCCTGACCAAGGCAAGAGCATATAACGCCCTTTTGATCGTTGATTATTGCCAACGTAAAGCGAATGCGACGTGGGTTGGTCAACCTCGGCTTAGTATTTTAATACATGCATATAATTCGGTACTGTATAATTTAGTTTAGGTATGTCGGGATATTAACATTCAAATATATTTTGATATGCATAAACAAGATGCTTTACATCACGTGTACCATGCAGAGATTTATTCCCGTCGAAAATATAAGTTTACCCGAGATTAAATGGGTGGAATGAAATGAGTATTCCCTTAAAGCGATTTTCCATTCCATCTCCGCCAAAGGAATTAGGATGATGTGGGGAGATTTTTTTTTTTTTTTTTTTTTTTGAGGTGCTAATAATCCGCAGAAACTCCGTTAATTATGAATATTTCCATGGACGAATAATTTATGACGGCCGAATCCAAATTGAAACAAGGCTTACGTATAACAAACGTATGTAGATTAGATTCATCCCATTCCACGCAGACTGGTAATCCACTTTTTCACTCCATTTTTCTCAAAACTTTACGATAGATGCGGGAAAGTTTTCTTCATTTATTCCGATAGGCGGAGACTGGTGAATTTTCGTATATCTTTGGGTAAAGAAGCAAAATAATTCGTCAGTATATCAACGTGAAATAAGGGTTATTTGATATTGTACACATGAGTAGAAATATCTACTTCTGACATAAGTCGAAACCAGGCTACCTTCATTGGATTTAATAAGTGTTGTAGATGACTGGCTGATAACACGCGGCTTCTGGCATTGCCCTTTGGTTCTGTCTGATGCATCATCTGATAAGTCGAAAATCATCTGAAATAACAGTCTCATTTTGTCTCATCATCATGACGTGACAACTTGGTGTTTGAACAGTATGCAGACCGTTTGCCGAAAGACAACTGGTAGAAAGTTAACATCGAAAACAATTAGTCGAAACAATAAATGGTCGAACTGACAATAATGACAACTCTTCGAAAAAACTAAATGATATAAAATCGGTCTAAAAAATTAAAAAGGATTATAAAACCAAAACAATTGATAGGAAATTGCCCTTTATTAACTATTTTCATTTTGATAATACAAGGAAAAATGCTTAAAAGAAAATAAGCAAATCTAAGACGAAAATAAATCCGAAACCTTAATGTTTTAATCAAGGCGTAAATAAAGAGTAAGTAACTATATAAATTATGTGCAACGGCTTTTGAAAATTTTAAGCCATCGTCTCTGTTATATTTAGGTAAAAGTATTTTCAAACACTCACTTACTCGAACGTAAGTATTGTTTCTAAAAATATTCATTCCCATTGCTGTTCAGTTTCGTATGCCTGTTATTTTATTTGTTCAGATGATTTCAAAGCCGTATTCCCGTTATTTTATTTGTTCAGATGATTTCAAAGCCGTATTCCCGTTATTTTATTTGTTGAGATGCTTTCAAAGCCGTATGGCCGTTATTTTATTTGTTCAGATGCTTTCAAAGCCGTATTCCCGTTATTTTATTTGTTGAGATGCTTTCAAAGCCGTATGCCCGTTATTTTATTTGTTCAGATGCTTTCAAAGCCGTATGGCCGTTATTTTATTTGTTCAGATGCTTTCAAAGCCGTATGCCCGTTATTTTATTTGTTCAGATGCTTTCAAAGCCGTATGCCCGTTATTTTATTTGTTCAGATGCTTTCAAAGCCGTATGGCCGTTATTTTATTTGTTCAGATGCTTTCAAAGCCGTATTACGCGAATTCTTGGGTGGATGAGAAGGCTGACCATAAATAATCATCAATGGTTTTCATTTATAGCGATTGTAACATTAGTGATTAGACATTATACCTATTTTTCAATTACCCCTCTCGACAAAGTTTACTGTCGACGAATAGTCAGCTCGACTAATAGTCTTTTCGGTAAATTATCTTCTATCAGTTATCAGTCGACCAAATGTCTTTCAACCAGTCGTCAGGCTACTGTTTGAATTGGGCTAGCATTCTTTGCTGTCTGGTAAAGCCATATTCATTTGACATGTGAAATACTGATAACTGGCACAAACTTGAGTGTGAATGTAAACGTCAACTGTATTATTGTTTCTTGTATTTATTTATTTATTTTGTAATAGCAGCATGAGTAGTCTTTATGAATAAAGAAAGTATATTTGAAATTTTATGTTCATTCAACTTTGTGTCCCGACACTAGATTAGACGGTTAAATAATTATGACAGAATTCATTAACTATTTGCATAGTAATTGCTTTATTCAAATTTGCTCTCTTCGGAGTTCCCCTATATTGAATATTGAATTATATGAATTGTCATGATAGATCTTTTCCCGGGACGGTGAAAGATAATAGTCTTTCTAATGATCAGAGATCACTCCTTCTATGTCATCTTTAAAACCTCTTTGTCTGTTTCATCCTCCATCTCGTCCATATTTTATCCCTCTCTTATGCGTTTTCTGTAAAGAAGTATTTTTTATTTCTTTTCACCTCTTACCTCTTGATTCTATTCTATTTCCGTCTAATAATGTTTGCCCCTTCTCTAGAACATGTTAGAAAATATGGCAGTTTTGTCCCTATTAAGTTGTATTACGTGAGTTTATTTCTTATCTTATACGTCAGTCTTTTCCCCAAGGAGATTCCTAAGGTTCATCAGAGCATCCTCATTCCTGTGCTGCCCAATAATCTTATCTCTCTCCTTTTCAGACCTCAAGTTAACATCCAAAGTCAAGATTTAGCTGTAGAGTAAAACTTCACTCTTCGTTTTCGATCTCTTCACTTATAACACAAACATCTCCAATTAAATCTTCACTTTATATTTTGTGAAGCATTCACTACCCATAGCAGCTTCTGTTTCACCATCTGTTTATTGCTTGCCCATGATTATTTATATTTGGTTCCTTCTTTTATCTTTGTTTAGTCATTATTTCCCATTATAATCTTTAGGTACCCGATTTCCCAGCACCGTTTCATTTGTTTTATTTGTTATATGTGTAAGCCCTTGCCTTTCTGACTTTTACTGCATGCAAATTGTGCATTGCTTTTGTTTTTAACTTATTCATCAACATAGAGTAGCTTGGTACTAGTGATTGTGGACTCAATCCTGGTCATTAACGGAAATGCAGTTCCACATGAAACCTTTCATTATCCATTGTCTCTTCATCTTTATTGTTATTCAACGTGAACTCACATTCTAATATAACATGGTAATAATGCTGTTTACTTGCTTATGCAATCTTCCGAAATATTAAGTTTAAATGACCAAGAAAAATATGGAAAAGTTTTAGTGATAATCATTTCACTCAAAGGACGTTGATATAGGAGAATTATGTATGCACATTATATATATATATATATATATATATATATATATATATATGTATATATACATATATATATATATACACATATATATATATATATATATATATATATATACATATGTATATATATACATATGTATATATATACATATATATATATATATATACATATATATATATATACATATATATATATATACATATATATATATATACATATATATATATATATATATATATATATATATACCGTATATATATATATATATATATATATATATATATATATATATATATATATGTATGTGTGTAATATATATACATGAACGTAGTAAAGATAGAGAATTTTAGCCAGCAAGTCATTGCACGTTCAAATAACATAAAAGGTACTCTTAAACCGCTTGTAAGGCACTAACGCAGTTTTGCAGCTAAGGGATTATAATACGCGAGTTACTGGGCTCTACGACGTTATCGCATTTCAGCAGAATATATTTCAGAATAATGTTACATGTCGGGAACTTATCTTTCTCATGAACCAGTAATCTACTTACCTGAAACTATGTTATATACGACTATACGACGGTTTTCCGACTGTTTTCCTACTAATGATTTTTGTATTTACCTTGCGATGAATTTTGCATTTAACAAGTTTTTTTTCTCTCTCTCTCTCTCTCTCTCTCTCTCTCTCTCTCTCTCTCTCTCTCTCTCTCTCTCTCTCTCTCTCTCAAGCTATCTTCATCAAATCAGGAGAAGCATCAGCTTTTAATATTGCATTGCCATTTTTCATATAAAGTTCATATATATACAACGTTGGTCTG
>NC_090746.1:14971300-14973800 GCF_036898095.1 Palaemon carinicauda
GAAAAGAGATTATTATTATCATTAACGGATCACATAGTTATCAGGGTTTGTTTTTTTACTTTTTCAACTTCAATAATCCTAAGTTTAACACCAATTCAACTTGATACCTCCACTCTAGCGTACTAGATACTTCAGACATCTTTTATTCCGGGTAGCTGGTTGTTTACCCATAGAAACCTGTTCCGAGCACAATTTTGCATTTCAAGTTCTAATGCTGTCTTTAATCAGGTCTCGTATTCTTGAAACCTGTATTATTATTATTATTGTTGTTGTTATTATTGTCAAATACTTTGACAACACCATGGCATATGTATTTCAGACAGTCCTCTTGTTGTTCCGAAAGATTTGTTCTAAGTTGAAGATTGAAAGTAGGGGCCAAATAAAGTAAAGAAATTTGACAAGTGGAAAATCTAGAGGCACACTGTAGAAAGCGGTCATTATATTACAGTTTAGGGCGGGGCCTAAAGGGTACACTATATTATTATTATTATTACTTGCTAAGCTACAACCCTAGTTGGAAAAGCAGGATGCTATAAACCCAGGGGCCCCAACAGGGAAAATAGCCCAGTGAGGAAAGGAAACAAGTAAAAATAGAATATTTTAAGAACAGTAACATTTAGATAAATATTTCTTCTATAAACTATGAAAACTTTAACAAAACAAAAGTAAGAGCCATAGGACAGAATAGTGTGCCTTAGAGTACCCTCAAGCAAGAGAACTCTAACCCAAGACAGTGGAAGACCATGGTACTGGCTATAGCACTATTCAAGACATAGAGAACACTGGTTTGATTTTGGAGTGTCCATCTCTTAGAAGAGCTGCTTACCGTAGCTAAAGAGTCTCCTCTTCACTTGACAAGTTTAAAGTGGCCACTGAACAATTACAGTGCAGTAGTTAATCCCTTGGATGAAGAATTAATTGTTAGGTAATCTCAGTGTTGTCAGATGTATGATGCCAGAGGAGAATACGTAAAGAATAGACCAGACTATTCGGTGTATGTGTAAGCAAAGGGAAAATGAACCGTAACCAGAGAGAAAGATCCAATGTATTACTGTATGGCTAGTCAAAGGACTCCATAGCTCGCTAGCAGTAGTAACTCAACGGATGGCTGATGCCATGGCCAGCCTACTACCAGTATCATTCTGAATGATTCTTAAAAATTATATCTAAAAATTTTGAACAACTGACTCTTCTCAATGAAAAGATATTTATTTTTATTTCTGTGATTTTTAGCTACAATTGACTGATTTAGAGTAATTACTGAAACTGACCCTATACTTGAACTTATAGGTACGTATATAAAATAACTATGCCACTTTGGGTTGGAACATTGGTATACGTAATTTTGTGCAGTTCATGTAGGCTAATGCCTGTGTGTGTGTAAACATATGCTTCATACATACATATATATGTTTATATATGTATATAACCTAATATATTTATATATAAATATATATATAAGTATATACAGTATATATATATATATATATATATATATATATATATTATATATAATATATATATATATATATATGCACACACACATATATATATATATATATATATATATATATATATATATGCGCATATATATATATATATATATATATATATAATATATATGCACATATATATAATATATATATATATATATATAAATATATATATATATATAAATATATATATATATATATATATATATATATATATATATATATATATATATATATATATATATGTACTGGGTTCGTGTATGTCTGCTGTGAAATATGTAGTTGCCAGGTAATTGCAAATTTTATCTCTGAATCTAGATATTAATAACTATTGGATGGTTGAAAATGTATTTCAGTGAACTTTGATAATAAAGGTAATTACACACCTGTACTTGTAATTATGAGAATTAGAGACCCTAGAACAAAGAGAGAGAGAGAGAGAGAGAGAGAGAGAGAGAGAGAGAGAGAGAGAGAGAGAGAGAGAGAGAGAGAGAGAGAGAGCACGAACTCGTTGATTAGACAGGTGAAGAAGGTTCAGAAACTAGGGGAGAGGGGGAGAGTTTAATAGAAGATCAGGTGATTGATTTGAATATAATCTTTTATCGTGACTGACAGGTAAGGAGGTTTGGGAAAGCTGAGCCGATTATTGTTGCTGATGAGATTGAAAAAAAAATTACGAATCAATGGTATTTGAGATGACTTGAAAAAATCTCCTATGTAGCCGTTCTCAGGCTTCTTTTCAATGCTTAACTTCTCTGAGGATAGTGTTCTTTTGAAAAAATTTTTTTCAAAATCATAAATTATATAATTTATTTGCAATTGATAAATTGTAACAAATATATAAACGGTACTAAGATTTTCTATTGATATTAGGAAGATTATCAAGAAGCTGTAGAGCGCAAGAGAGTATAGAAGCCTGTTTGCGTCACTTGCACTTTGACATACCCGTCTCCCGGGTGATGATTAATTTGGCAGTTCATCATGCTTAATAGCATTTGCTGTCTCAC
>NC_090746.1:14978800-15001300 GCF_036898095.1 Palaemon carinicauda
ACCAATGATATTTACTATTGTATTTCCTACACAGTCCTAAACGCAATCTTTCCCCTTCAGATTTGTAGTAGGGAAAGTGTGCGCTCCCTTGAACCAGTTATTTTTTCCCCTCTCGCTTAATAGCGAATCTTGAAATATGTTTTAGTACTGATATATTTTAATATTTTCATGTTTTAAATTAATGGTGGACTATTTATTGAAGGACTTTTAAATTAATATTCAATTCAAGATAAAGCTGTAACGCTGGAGATGTTGCCAGACTTAGTCCATTTAACAAGTGATATCTGTAACGTTATGAAACTTAACTCCAAGAGTAAATTGTGATGTTGCAGAATAAAAAAAAAAAAAGATTATTTGCGAGAAATAATAATAATAATAATAATTGTTATTATTATTATTGTTGTTCTTGTTCTTGTTATTATTATTACTTCTTTTATTATTATTATTAATCATTATTATTATATGATTTTAGCAATCAAAGAATCGAGGCTATATATATATATATATATATATATATATATATATAATTATATATATATATATATATATATATATATATATATATATATATATATATATATATATATATATATATATATATATATATATATATATAATTATATATATATATATATATATATATATATTATACACACACATATATACACACATATTTATATATATATATATATATATATATATATATATATATATATATATATATATATATATATATATATATATATGGTGAGAAATTACCTTAGAGTTCTACACCCAAATACTGCCATTATAGGTCACTCCTTGGTGGCGTTAGTTAAAGGGTCTTCGGCTTTAGCTGCAACCCCTCTATAGCTTTTTACTTTCCCTCTGTTCTTGCTATTTCTTTTATCTACGTATCCATCCTTATTCTCAAGTTTTACTTCATATTGCAAATTCGGGGTTTTATTCCATTGTCAATATGGCACTACACCCGTCCCCCCTCCCTCTGTCTCCGTCGCAAGGCCATCTGGCCCAATATCTATAGATCCAGTCCAATTTGAAGTCTAACGCAAACAAACTATGAGTGAGAAAAGTGATCTTGTATATTTAATGTATTTTCTTAAAAGTTTTCCCATAGGTTCTCCAAAGTTTCATCCCGTTTACCGTCTAAATTTCCACCTAACTGCCATCCGATTAAATTCATGCTTGGATAGTATAAAATTTTTACACAAACGCAATAGTTTAAATCCCATTCGTTCTGAACTTTGATAACTTCTCTACTCAGTCTGCTTTTATTACACAAACCAACTCTCTTCCTTGACTTTGTACCCTGCACTTGCTGGCGTAATAACGAAGAGGAGGCGGTATTACGCATGAAACGTTAATTATTGAACGACCTTGTTGGCCTTCAATTAAGATATCATCCCTCTTTCGCTTATTGTCTTCCATGCACAACGCCAAATCCATTGCATGACGATTTTCTTGTTTTTAAGAAGGGGATCGGGTGATTTATTACAAGGCATTTTACTGGCGCTGGGTCAAAGGCAATTAAAGTAGTTATTTAGGTTCGTGTTGAGCACATTTCGTTTTCTAAATTGTTAGCATTTTATTATCGCATAATTAAAATTAAATATGATGTGGTTTATACTGAAAGACGCCGTAGTTTGATATGGCTAAACATCTGAAAAATGGAAGAAAACCATATCAAGCAATTAACTTATAATTTTTTGCGTAGGAATAAAATACCAAGATGGTATTTTTATTATATGGACGGTAAAAAATTTAAAGGGTATATCACGTGTTTTTATTTGTAGTAGTTCGTGTATAGTGTTTTCTGATATCTTGTCTATTCATTATTTCCCAATGTGTAGTTTTTATTCCGTATTTTCGGTTATTTTCTAAACGCCACCCTATATATTTTCTCTTCTATTTTCGTCCCCATCCTTTTTTTCTGGTACGTGCCATTGGCCCCTTCAGGCTACTTCACTCCTAAGCTGTAAATCAAAGAAGAGAGAAAAAAAAGATCAAATTATCCGCTGCCTCCTACTGCGAAGGCCTGCGGTGGTCTTTGCCTTTGTGGATTGGGTAAAGAAAGAAAAAATTTAGAGAAAAGAAACATGTTATTCCTTCGGATATACGTCAGGGATGGTTAGGTGGAAGGTTTGCTTAACAAAATGAATTCCCTTGAAAAATCTAGCTCGAAAGAACTTATATTTAAGGTTGTATTAATATACACCTCTGTTTATGAAAAAAGGCCGATTAAAATGGGAAGGATAAATAAAATGGAGGAGATTTTAACGGTTATTTGTTGCCACTCCTGTTTACTCTTGAACATCATGGGAACTTTTAAGGAGACACAATAATAGCGATTTGAATGGAAGAGATGAGCGGATGATTACGCGATATGAAGCCTGTCGTTCCTAGAGAAATATTTATGCCAACCCTAGTGGTGGTAAACATCGTAATTTATTTATGGAAACGTGTCCAGAAATGAAGTCTTCCGGAATTATTGTTTCGTTCATTTTGGAATTGGCCGTTTCGGCTGGGGTTACCTAATATCACTTAGTACCTTTTGTTCTAGGGAACGATATGCAAACATCATAGCCCATTATTTTCTTTTACGTGTTAAGTGTTGAATGCGTCAAATTTTCGAAGTATTCATGTTGTCTTACATAATTTACGGGTACAGCAGATGAAAGGACATACTGCAATGTGTGCGTGTCTTTGCGATAGAATAAAAGGCATGTGAAATGAATGACAGTACAATAGAAAAACTAATTAGAGAATTACCTTTACTGATTTGTACATTGTATTTAGACTTTCCAGTGAGTGCTTTCTTTTGAATGTAACATGAAGAACTATTTACCGTTTGATCCTTACTGATAATTTTAGAGTTGACTGCGGTGCTTGCGTGTCATGGCTCATGCTATTAACTTTCCAGGAAAAAAAATCCATTTTATTCTATCTTTCCTTTTTGTACCAGCAGTGTTTGTTTGCTCATCACTTTTTCTTATCTTTCAGTTTAGTTTTTCCCCCTTGTGTTTACCTTAAAACGTTTATTTCTTATTGTCTCGGGTGGAAATCAGCAGTGAATTACGTAACAGCTGTGATCAAGGAACAGAAATCAACTGCCTGATTGTGATGGAGCGATAGTGCATAGTTCTTTCTTCTATAATGCACACCGTCAAGCTGGAATCGAATGCTGACTGGTTTCCTGGGGGTATTATGCCCTGAAAAGGATAATAATAAGCTGAGTTGCGGCAGGACCATAGTACTGTGGATGGTGTGTAATAAATGGTCGCTTACGCGAGATCCGTATTGCCCATAAACTTGGTGAACAGGCGGCCAGGTAAATGCTTCAGACACAGGGGCTCCTTTTTGTCGCCAGACTCAAACTGCTTGCAAAATACATCGATGATTTTTTTTTTTTAGATTAGGGAAAATCTGTTTTCGCTGACTTTTTTTTACACGAGATGTGATTGTTGTATATAAGGGGACTTTTGAAAGACTGGTGAACACCTGTTACGCTGACACACTTTTGCTTTACAAATTTCTTATCTACTCCATCATTTACAGTTATCTAAGTACATGACTTGAATATTCTAAGTACGGGGAGGATGTTGAGAGAATAGGGAATACTCGTTTACGTGGAGGAATTTTTTTATTTTGAAAATTCTTTGGCTTAATTTTTTACAATTATCTTTATGTATGAGAGTGGGTATTTTTTAATTACGGGATTTTTTTTTTCCAAACATCTGTGATAACGAAAACGGTTAAAATTAGAATGGGTTTTATGAAAATGCTTATGTGAATCTGATATTTTGAGATCTCTTAAAACGTTTTAAGTATGAACATACATAGCCGCCAACTTATTTTCTTGAAACTCTTTCATGGATACGTTAAAATCTTTGAATTGTAATAGGACTACGTCTTAATAAGAGTGTACTGACTTGGATCCCGTGTCTGGAATTAGATGTTGAAGAGTATGGTTAATTAGATATTTTTTAATATAAAAATACTGCCGTTGCAACAACTGAGGCCACAAATGAATCATACTAAACACAAATTAAGGCACATTGTTTGAAAGATCGTTTTTCAATGAAAAAAATATGTTGTAGGTAGATTTTTTTTTCTCTTTTTTTTTTTTATTATTATTATTATTAAACTATATTATTACAAATTCTACCTGATTAGCAAGTGCTCTGGTAAAAAGCCGACATACATTTAGTCCAACACCGTTGTTTTAGGTTTCTATGGGTAACTGGGATTAAACCTTAGGCTTATTACATACGGACACGCGCAATTTTAGAACCACCAGGTGGTCAGAAGATGACTTATCTGTCCCGATTCATCATGCCCCTAAAGAGAGTGGCTCTATCTTAAATGGAACATAGGTCTTTGGTTCTTTTACAGTGTGTTTTGTACAACACTAAAAACGCTTCGCATCGACTTTTAACTCTTGCTGTAATGCTTTCCGTCCATTTAAAGATTTAAAGGTCGCTCATGAATGGCAGAGGCAAGGGACAGTGACATTGCCCTAGCAATCAGGACAATGCCCTAGAGACTGACCATATTACATATGATCAGCGCCCAAGCCTCCTCTCCACCCAAGCTTGGACCAGGGAGGGCCAGGAAGTGGCTGCTGATGACTCAGCAGATAGACCTATAGGCTCCCCCAAACCTTAGCTCACAAGGATGGTAAGGTTGCAGACACTAATGGCACAAACGTGTCTGAGTGGGACTCGAACCCCCGACTGGCAAACACCAGGCAGAGACGTTACCAATCAGGCCACAACAACCTCATTACTCTTCATTCATCCCACTTTATTTATTCTCATAAGTTTGAAAAAAAAAAAAATATTAGGGTTTCTGGGTGACCCCTATGAAAGTTCCCCGTAATTCAATAATTCACTGGACTACTTTGGTTTCTTTATGATATAAATACTACTGTGAGGTGGTCGTTCAAAGGGAAGAGGAGCTATGTGAACCATTCGGTCCCTCAGAGATGACCAAGCATCCTATTTACTGATGGTCTGCGTACTACACAATTTAAAGGTCTCTTATGAATGGCAATGGTAAGGGACAGTGACAATGCCCTAGGTAGCAGGACAATGACGTAAGAGTGACCATATATTCATATGATCATCGCCCAAGCCCACTCTCCACCCAAGGTGTGACAAGGGAGGGTCAGGTATTGGCTGCTGATGGCTCAGCAGGAAGATCTAAAGGCTCCCCCAAATGCCCCATCTTAAGCTCATAAGGATGGTGAGGTTGTAGATACTACAAGAAACTATCGAGCTTGAGCATGACTCGAACACCAGTCCGGTAGATTGCTAGGCAAACATTTCTAATAGGCCACCGCAAACTTATATTTGAATATAGAAGAAAGAAGATATTAATGGATGCTTAGATTATTATTCCGTATAATGAGATTTTAAAACAAATTGAAAAAATTCTTTTTAGATTTATACGGTTTATTAAGAAAGAAAACTGTCAGCATCATGTCCTAAATAATCGAGATAGAATTAAGTCATTACTTGTGAGAAGATTTAAATTTTAACCCACTTAGTTTGTAACAGGATTTGCTCACAGATTCACAGATTATATAATGTTCAACTGGACACTGAAATTTTGCGATCTTGTTA
The DNA here is from genome assembly GCF_036898095.1 of Palaemon carinicauda. NCBI lineage: Eukaryota > Metazoa > Arthropoda > Malacostraca > Decapoda > Palaemonidae > Palaemon > Palaemon carinicauda. Next base: position 14,984,425 of record NC_090746.1, read on the forward strand.
GCGTTTTATGAAATTCAATAATTCTTGTTATCTGATCTAGGGTATCAAAATGATAGTTTGAAACAAACGAGCATTGTACTTCGACGCAGGAGTTGGGTTCCTTATTTAACGAGACACTCCTTACCAGAATGTTACTTCTGCAGTGGTAGTACTACACTGTAGGTATTTGTCACTGTCATTCCGCCCCAAGTTGCACTCAATCTTTAGTTTTCTACTTTAGTTTGTTTCCGCAGAAAACTATAATTCGTGTCCGCTTCCGTTCTTTCATCTTGCTTTTTAATCTCTTCAGGTTTTTACTTTCTATAGCAACTGCGGGGTTCATTTCCCTCAGGTGCAACACAGCGCTTAATAGCCTCGCCGGACCATATGGACCAAATTTATGAATCTAGTTACTTGAGTATTGCGGAAGTAATGTTTCAAAAACTAATCTCATACTCCATAAATTGATGAGTTATGTGAAAAAAAGGGAAATATATATTGCATTTGATAGAATCAGCCGTGTGCGTCAGAACGGTTAGATTTACAAACCTAACATTTATTCCATTAGATCATCAAGCAGGATGCAGATCATTACTAAAATGAAATCAAATAAGCTTTAAGCCCCCTTTTGTTTGGTTCAGTAACGGGGTTCAATACCGATGGATGTCGAGTCTGGTTTAGGTCCAAGCGCAGTTTTTGATCCTTCATATGTTTTATGGGATTATCTTTTGACACAGTGACCATATATGCCTGCTGATGGTTGTATTGAAATCCTTGGATATCGTTTCATTTAATCATACTTGCATACACATTAATTATTACGCAATTCATATATAATGGCGAAAACGAGAACTTTATGAATAATAAGAGCAATGGTAATTTAATGAATAAAAATAATGACAAAGGGTTTGTGCCTAGTTTTTGAAACTTCTTAAAGTTGTTATTATTATTATTATTATTATTATTATTATTATTATTATTATTATTATTATTATTATTAAATGCTAAGCTACAACCCTAGTTGGAAAAGCAGGATGCTATAAGCCCAGGGGCCCCAACAGGGAAAATAGCCCAGTGAGGAAAGGGAACAAGGAAAATAAAATATTCTAAGAACAGTAAAAACATTGAGATAAATATTTCCTATATGAACTATAAAAACTTTTAACAAAACAAGAGGAAGAGAAACTAGATAGAACAGTGTGCCCGAGTGTATCCTCAAGCAAGAGAACTCTAACCCAAGATAGTGGAAGACCATGGTACAAAGGCTATGGCACTACCCAAGACTAGAGAACAATGGTTTGATTTTGGAGTGTCCTTCTCCTAGAAGAGCTGCTTACCATAGCTGAAGAGTCTCCTCTACCCTTACCAAGTGGAAAGTAGCCACTGAACAATCACAGTGCAGTAGTTAACCCCTTGGGAGAAGAAGAATTATTTGGTAATCTCAGTGTAGTCAGGTGTATGAGGACAGAGGAGAATCTGTATAGAATAGGCCAAACTATTTGGTGTCTGTGTAGGCAAAGGGAAAGAACCGTAACCAGAGAGAAGGATTCAATGTAGTACTGTCTGGCCAGTCAAAGGACCCCTTAACTCTCTAGCGGTAGTATCTCAACGGGCGGCTGGTGCCCTGGCCATCCTTCTTGGATATTGCCAAGGAATTAATTAACTAAACTTGCAAATTTACAAAATTAGATTAAAAGAACATTAAATGAGTCAATTCGTGAATAACGCGTGTTTCTGACAGTCCTAATAAAACAACAGTAATAAAAGCTCTTCGATGCTGGTACAAATATCTTTTCTCGAATATCCCTTCAATACAAGTTGATTTTCATTTAAACGCAGAAAAGGTTTGAGCAAGTTTAGGTCGTCAGAGATTTTCCTTGAATGATGGAAATGATTAAATACATGAAATGAGTGAAATGTGGGTGAAAGAGAGATTAGCAGGGTATTGCAACGACAGTTATAAATAATTTTCCACTACGTTATGATAACTTATTTTCCTTTTTTAATTTTGTGTCTTATCTTTCTCTTTTATCAAGTTTTATTCATATACTAGTGTACCCGAGCCGTCAAAAGTGCCGTGTAAATATTTCGATTGATATGCACACACGCAGATTCACTTCTTTTCTAACTACAACCCGCTAGTTCGGCAATTTGTGGGGGGATATATATATATATATATATATATATATATATATATATATATATATATATATATATATATATATATATTTATATATATATATATATATATATATATATATATATATATATATACACACACACCTTTCCCTTCGGAACTGCAGAATGATTCTGTCGACATGATTTTTATTTTTTGGATGGAATTAAAATATCAGTAAAATAAAAGAGAAAACGGGATTACAACAAGGTTCATATTGGATTTCCTCTGGTAACTAATCGATGTAACAATAAATTCTGTTTTGGCTGATTTCATTACGATATTGAAGTTCCGGCTAACAGTGAAATTAATCATGGTTATTTTTTTCACTTGAAGTGATAAAACGAGTTCAATGGTTTTTTCTTTTATATTTTGAGATCGCTGTGTGATAGTGTTTATTAAGTGCATATTTTTTTTTTCTTTTTTTTTGAACTATAAACTGCAGATAATTAAAAAAACAAACAGAAAGACATTTTAATCACCAGAGTAACCGAATACTAATTTAATTAATATTAAAGTACTATAATTAATTCACTTCTTTAGCTTGGTCATTACACAAGTCATATCATTTCATCAAAGTTATAAAATAAAAGACTAGCGTTGCAAAATGAAACTTCATTGACGATTTTTTTTCTTTTTTTTAATAGTTTAAAAAGTACAAAGGCACATTTAAGAAAAAACACTACTTCAAGTTCAAAACATTCCTAATGGTAGTCTTATTTTAACGCGTCTATTTTTCATGTTACTTCACTTTGACTACCTTTAGTGGAATAAGATAGCTGTAAGTTTTATGGCATTGAGTAAATGCCCTTTTGTTAACACACTCATTGCAAGCGAAGGATGATGTCTTAATTTTGCTTTATGGCTGGACTTTTTTTTTCTTGTGAAATTCAAGTCTTGAGTTTTTTTTTCTCTCTCTCTTTCGGAGCAGCTCGTGGAATCTTTCCGTCTTCACCTTTGCAGGGAAATTAAGTATTATTCGCTTGAAAAAAGTTAAAGAAATTCTCGTTTGTATCCTATGGATGATTATAAGGTTTTTGTATAGGCTTCTTTAACTATCATTTAGAAATTATTTGTTCAAAATATTATTGCTGTAAAGTGATACGTAGCTGACTGCCATTCTGCTTATGCTTGAGATTCGGTGCTAAGCATTCTTTCGGCGAGCAAAGGAATGCTAAGTTTTATGGTTTGGCGTTCCTGTACTTTATAGCGTCTACGCCACAAGGAACTTATTCCCAAGCATAGTCATTAGTTTGTAGCGAGTTCTTTTCATCATTATTCCTGGAGTTTCTACGACAGACAACGGGAATGTTGATTATAACGTGTAGGAAGATTATGTCATGTTTTAATCTTAATATTTATCTAGTGCTGTAAAGGTTTAAAGATGGTTCATGAATGGCAGAGGCAAGGGACCGGGCATTGTCCTAGAGACTAACCATATTCACATATGATCACCGCCCAAGCCCCTCTCTATCAAGCTAAAACCAGGGAGGGCCAGGCAATGGCTATTGGTGTCAGCAGGTAGACCTATAGGTTTCCCCAACTCTTGCTCATCAAGCATAGTTAGTCCTAGAAACTAATGAAACTATCGAGCTTGGGCAGGGAAGTTTATCTGGCGGGAGTCTTCATCAAGTGAAAACAAGTACATTCATTTAAACGGCCACTTCGAACCTGCCTTTAATAAACTGGTGTTAATAGATAGGCTTAGTATAGATATCTTGATTGAAATATAGTTTGATTTAATCTATTGGACACGTATATTCATACATATGCACATATGCATAAGAGTATATATATATATATATATATATATATATATATATATATATATATATATATATATATATATATATATATATATATATGTCTGTGTGTGTATGTCTGTAAATATATAGATAGGAGGATGGATAAAGTAAAATAAAATGCCTGTCTAACAATTGATTTGTGCGGGGATTAAATTTCATGTTTAGTTTTGTCATCGTCCTGCCGTAGCACAAGGAAGCCAGCTTGGTTTAAAGTTCAGGACCCTTTTTTATATTAGATTTTTATATGTGCGATACACACACATATATATATATATATTTATATATATATATATATATATATATATATATATATATATATATATATATATATATATATATCTTTACGTAATCATACATCTGTATCTACATATCTTCATTAGAAGCAGTGCACCCAAAAGTGCACAGCATTTGGGTTTTTCAAAAGTTGGTAGCCTTCCGCCCTTTCCTAAACAAGCAAGCAAATGTTGGTACCAATTTACAAGTAGGTTGTGAGCCTTCCACGGGCCTACTTAACCTTCAAGAGCCAAGTAGTGTACTTTTCAGTCCTGTGTCATTTTTGGCTGAGGGTATCTCTTATAGCTGGGTGTTGTAGTCGCCACAGCTTTGTTTCATATATGTATGTATATATACATACATACATATATATACATTTACATATATATGTATATACACATATGTAAACATATATATGTATATATATAAATATATGTAATTGTATATATATATATATAAATAAATATATATATATATATATATATATATATATATATATATATATATATATATGTATGTATACATATATGTAAATATATATACATATATATATATATACTGTATATATATATACTCATATATATATGCATATATAAATATATATACATATATATAATTATATATATAATATATACACATATATGCATATATGAATATATATATATATATATATACATATATAATTATATCTATAATATATATATACACATATATGTTAAATATCTATATGTGTGTATGTATATATGTAAATATTTATACAAATATATGTATATATATAAATATATATATATATATATATATATATATATATGTATGTATGTATATGCTTACAAAGCTGGTCTAACATGAAAGTAGATTATTTTATTCATGTATTTCATATGTGTATCTAAGGGATGCATAGCCAGCTCGTAAGGTGAGTTCCACTCATGTACGATTAAGTACATGTATGTAAATTACATAAGACTGTCGTCATTCATTTTGTATTTTCATTGAGTTCCGTATATGTAAATTTACTTCATTTTAAAGAATTAAATTTTAATTTTACGTAGTTTGGTTACGAAGTCGTATGTAAACTTGTTAAAAGGTATGCTGTATGACAAATGCTATGGATTGCATCATGTTTCCACGTGGTTGGAAGTTGGAAGAAAGGTCTAGACTAAAAGTTATTATTTTTTTTTTATGTTACGAGAGGAGGTAGACGGAGTTAGTTGAGAGCGTTGCCTCGTAGGGCGATGATAGAACCATACTTCATATCTGCCAAGTTGGCAACCAGACGTTGTGAGAACCCGCCCAGACCATGTGTACGTGCATCAGTCTTATGCTGGAATGAACTGGAAGTTTCAAGAGTTAATTATATACAGTGAACCCTCGCTACTTCGCGGTTCGACCATCGCGGATTCACCACTTCGCGGATTTTTTCCATAACCCATATATATACAGTAATATATATATATATATATGTATGCATGTATTTATGTATATATGTAGGTATGTATATGTGTATACATATATATATATATATATATATATATATATATATATATATATATATATATATATCTAAAGTAGGAAGATGTGATGTAGTTCTAAGGGAAAAGTATGGGAAATATGTCTGGGTAATAAGCAAAGCTCTACCTCCAGTTTGTTTCTACATTATGATCAGAGATAAATGTAAACAAAACATTGGTTGCCATTTTTTATCGTGCTTTTTAGCATGTTTAGGAAATGCATGATATAAAATCCCCTTTAATATTTGTGCCTGTTTTAGTTTAGGGTACTGTAGTACATGCATTAAGTGTTCTGTACATTAAAGGGTAGTTTGCTAACAGTACTACGTACAAGGGAAGGTTTTAAAAGTCTGAATATACATGTTGAATAAATAGGTAAATATGGTGTCACTACTTCGCGGATTTTCACCTATCGCGGCCGCGACTGGAACCTATCTACCGCGATAAACGAGGGTTCACTGTAAGGGCTTAGCAATGCATAGGAACCAGAGATCCAGCCTGACCTTCAGCGAAAGCCAATGTCCGACAGTCCTCTCACCAGAATCAATCCAGCCACTATGTATTTCTTCTCGAATGTGAATAGTGATTTCTCTCCAACATATATTGTGTATAGTGTTGTTCAAACATTTATTATATTATTGTGTGTTTAATTTAAAAGAGAAGTGTGTTAATGTAAGAACATTTTGTATGGTAAATTTTTTGTGACTAGCCCTGTGAAATTTGATTTAAAAAGTGAAGAGTATTAACTTTTGCTTAAGTGTTTGGTAACCTTGTGTTAGCCCAAAGTTTGTAAGAGTAATAGATACGTATATGTGAGTGTAAATCTGATTTATTTTCTATAGTGTTAAGGTGTCATTGTTTTTTCATTAATTGTCAAAATTAAACATTTTCAAAAAATTATTTCTAGTGAAACAAGTAATTGTATAATTTTTTTTTGAAGTGACATTTTGTCTTAGTCTAAGGTCTAGTTCAGATTAAAATTTCTAGTGATTTATTTTTTGGTATAGAATTGTTATTTTTATAGAATATATTTTTGTAAAGTGTGTGTTATTTCGATCACAAATAGTTAACTCAGTAACTTGCTCGTACCCCCTGACTAAGAACCGAAGGAAGAGATTGATTTAAGAATAGTACCCATTAAAAGTAAAGTATTCATCCTGTTTGGTTTTGAGTGCAACGCAAAGAGACCTTTAGATATTCAGTGTTCATATATATTATTGTCTTAGAGTTGCGTATTATTCTCAGAGCTCAGAGGTTTTCTCTTGTGTATCAGATTATGTAATATAAAGCAGGTGAGTTTTGGAGCTCGGGAATTTATGTAATTCCCTAGTTGTAATAATATGAATACATTATATATATATATATATATATATATATATATATATATATATATATATATATACATGCATGTATATATATATATATACATACATGTATGTGTGTGTATATATATATATATATATATATATATGTATACATACATATACATACATACATACATACATAAGTATATGTGTGTGTTTGTATATGTATATACAGTATATGCTTAAGTAGATAGATAGATAGGTATGAGCCGATTAGGAAAAAACTATTCATATGAGAACAAGATTTTATTTATCTTTTGGAATGTGACTGAAAAAAATAAAGCGATACAATATCTGTAATTCCAGCAAGAGAAAATGATTCCAGACAGTTTCACTGCCAATTTTGAGGAAATAAAGAAAGATTGTCTGAGTTATGATTTGGAATGTTATCCCTTGCGATTGCGGATCAGATTATGTCACAGATTAGAAACATTTGAAATTTTCTTGGGACGAGACACAGTGACAAAGAATAGACTGGAGAAAGGAGAATAGAAAGATCAAATTACAAATGAAACTCGACAGGAGAAGTTAGGGGAAGAGTTGATGGAAGTAATTGAGAGAGTGAAGGAATTGTAGAGTGTTCTTTTATTGCAGTTGGAAAGGCAGTTAAGAGTTTAGCCAGGGAGGAATAGATATTGACTGACCCAGAAATCCAAAAAAGGAAGAAATGGAAGGCTTGGTAAACTTGTTGAACGATCGCATGAAGATATGAATACCTCAAATTTAATGGGAAAATCGGTTATGTAATTGGACATGGTTCATATTTCTCTTTGGTCAGTTAGTTGTATACTTAATTGTAGAAGTTTGTTTCAACAGTGTAATTTCAAATATCGGAATTCTTATCCGAAATTAAAAAGAAATAACGTTGTTTCAGTCTTGCATCTCCCATAGGAGAGAAAAAATATCTTCATCGTTTACCTCTCGGGTAACAAAATGTATAAATTTCATATTTCTCTATGTAACAGGTGACCTAATTTAGATGCATTCTAAAAAATATGATGGAATAAAGCAGTGGTTCCCAAACTGGGGGCCGCGCCCCACTAGGGGGGCGTGAGGACGATACAAGAGGGGCGTGAAGTCATCTGCTCGAAATTACTTGTTTAATAGAATAATAAAATCATTAAAAGAACAAATATCTGTCATTACATACATGCATCCATCTCACTAAATTTGACCAGAAATTGTGTCTTAGTCTCATAAGTATTTCGAAATATTATATGCCATGTTTTCAAATTATCTATTCTTAAAATTGCAACTCAATTTTGCCAATTTGCTAATGTTCAAACTTTTTTTCGCTCACTTTGAACCAAATGTTTCGTTTTTAGTTACTGGAATGTACTATTATTTGTTTGAGTGGCTTTCATTATTAAAATGTAATACAAACAGAAATCTGTTTTCCTGTACAATGCCAAGAAATAAATGTAAGAATCATTTCATATAAGAAAAAGAGGAGGGGGGGGGGGCGGCGTACGGGTCTACTGGAAGCAAAAAGGGGGCGTCAGGTAAGATAGTTTGGGAACCACTGGAATAAAGCGTCAGAGTTACGAAGACAAACGAAAAAAAGTTTGTGGTTGCTTATATTATGCGAGGCAGGGAATACGTAGAGAAAGCAGTCTTAAATAGTATTCTGCAAATGCAAAGTGCTTTTACATATTAAGCCATCTAACGTGGGTGATTTACTCAAGCTGCAATGGTTCGTGATTCTTCTATACTAGTGTACCAGACCCGTCAAAAGTGACGGCTAGATATTTAGATAGATACGCACATGCACTCCCTTCTCACCAAGGTATGGCTACCCCTTCTATCCCCTATCTGAGGGATGGGGAAAGCTGAGCGTGACCGAAAAGATCTAATATATATATATATATATATATATATATATATATATATATATATATATATATATATATATATATATATATATATATATATGTGTGTGTGGGTGTGTGTGTGCGTATGTGTGTATGTATATGTATAATATATATATGTATATGTATATATATGTATATATATGTATATATATATATATATATATATATATATATATATATATATATATATATATATATACATGCACATATAGTATATATAGCAAGACACTTGCTCTTTATTATGTAGGTGAGCTTGAAGTAATATTTTTGTTGTTGTAGGAATACACTTTATATAAAAAGGTATTTATTTGCAGCATCTTATATGTGTGTAAACAATCGTCATATGAACCGTGTTATAGTTTATTTCATGCAGAGTAGGGATATTAGCAATTTCCTTCATTAATTCCGGTTGCGAGGAGCAGCTGTTGCTAGATTAGAAGGATGTCTTTCATCGGTGATATTTTGATCAGGCTAGTCCTGCACATGGAATTATTCATGATCATCTGTAAGTGAGTCTGGCATTTCGCGTATTAGCCTTGAAAGCTGTACGACATTTTTTGTGACGTATTAATATTGTGTCATACTGCCCTGATGTACAGAGTCTGAAATGTTTTACGAATTCTAAGATAGGGAAATAGGTCAAGACATGTTTTACCCGACAGGTAATTCTAATTTACCTGTCATGAAAAGATCTTTGGAGTAGACTTCATTAACATCAAAATGAGAAAGTTTCTTGTTTTTTCTTGATTGATTGATAGACGGGAAGTGAATAGATTTTAGACCTATTTCAATTTTATCTAAACATAAAAATATACGTCTAAGTGGAAGAAGGAGGGTATACAATAAATTCGTATGGTATGATTTAAAAGTCATTAACGTAGTATCATCAATCAAAAACAAACGAGGTAAAGAGAGAACCAGAAAACCATTATAATGCTACTTTATCCTAAACTTACATCATTTTTCATATCTTCAAAGGCTCGAGGACTTATTTAATATATATAAAACAACTACAAATACAGAATGAAATCATTTGTCTTATACATGCTTTGGTACTTTAGAATAACAAAGAAGTTTTATGACCCTAATGATAATGGTGTTATGGAATTTGTATTATATGTTCATTGTGGTTGCCAGAGTGCTTAATGGCCATAATATCAACTTGTCAACCATTATCCTTATCGATTTTTGTAACTCTTTATTTCAAGGCTCGCGAATGGCTGCGTCTGTTTCATGTTATTTGAAACTGTCGTTCCTTAGACCGTACCTTATTTATTTTATTAATAATATTTTTCTTATTCAACCGTAATATTAAATCAAAATCAGATTAAATCACTCTGATCTTGACTTGACGTGAGAGGGAAGCACGGATTCCTAGACGGAGCATTTTATTTTTCTTCATTGGAGGTCATATTAAGGGTTGCGTCTTGATATATTTTGTACTTCAATCTTGTTGTTTCCTGATGTTCTATTATGCAGTAGAGCTCTTCACCAATTATTGAAACGCTTGATAACAAAACTGGTGATTAAAGTCCGGTTGTATTGCCAAAAGCAGGTTGGTAAAGATACACAAAGCCAACTTGCTAAAGATTGTTAAATATAACTTTGTAAACGAATGCCAAATGCAAATTTTTAAAAGCTTTCTAGATCCAGCTTCGGAAAAGATTGTCAAATACAATTTGGTAAAATATTGTCAAATGCAACTTGTTAAATGATTGCCAAATTCAACTTGGTAAAAAGATTTTCAAACCCAGCTTGATTAAAGGTTGCCAAATACAGCTTGGTAAGGTTTTTTCTATTGTTATTATTATTATTATTATTATTATTATTATTATTATTATTATTATTATTATTATTAGCTAAGCAACAAGCCTAGTTGGAAAAGCTTGATGGTGTAAGCCCATGGGCCCAAGAGGGAAAAATAGCCCAGCGAGGAAAAGAAATAAGGAAATAAATAAACTATATGAGGACTAATGAACAATTAAGATAAAATACTTTAAGAACAGTAACAATATTAAAACAGATCTTTCATATGTTAACTGTAAAAAGACTTGTGTCAGCCTGTTAAACATAAAAACATTTGCTGCAAGTTTGAACTTTTCAAGTTCTAGCGATTCAACTACCTGTTTAGGAAGATCATTCCACTACTTGATCGCAGCTGGAATAAAACTTCGAGAAAACTGTGTAGTATTGAGCCTCATGATTTAGAAGGCCTGACTATTAGCATTAATTGCATACCTAGTATTACGAACGGGATGACACTGTCCGGGAAGGTCTAAATGTAAAGGATGATCAGAAGTGTAACATGCATAACGAACTAATTGAACGACGGTGCCAGAAATTAACAAATTTGATAGACCGTATGTTCCAAAAGAATTAAGATGAGAACCAGCAGCTAAAGACCAGACAGGAGGATAACACTCGAAACAAGGTAAAATGAAAGAATTAGAACAACACTTCAGAATAGATTGATCACCGAAAATCATAAGAGACTCGATAAGCCAATTTTTTGTGCAATTGAAGAAGACACAAACCTAATGTTTCCTACACTGAACTTGCTGTCGAGAATCACACCTAGAATTTTAAAAGAGCCCTGCAGAGTTAAAGAAACATTATCAATGCTGAGATCCGGAAATTGAGGAGCACCTGTCCTCGACTTACAATCATACTTTGAGTTTTTCTAGGATTCAATTTCATGCTCCATAATTTGCACCGTGCACTAATTTCAGCTAGATCTCTATTAAGGGATTCAGCAACCCGAGATCTACATTCAGATGATGGAATTGGTGTAAAGAGAGTAGCATCATCTGCATATGCAACGAGATTGTTTTCTAATCCAAATGACATGTCATGTGTATAGAGTATGAAAAGTAATGGGCCAAGAACTCTACCGTGAGGAACACCAGATGACATATTTATATACAGGTACTCAATATGGTGCCCATCAACAATTCTTGCGATCTGTGACTTAAAATTCAATAATGAAAAGACCTCCCCCCCTCCCAACTTTTTGCATTTGAAAACAAGGGCCTTATGATTGACATGATCAAAGGCAGGACTAAAATCAAGACCAACCATATGAACTTCTTGACCACAATGTACAGCATTGGAGATTGTAAGAAGGGCATCACATGCTCCAAGGCATTTACGAAAACCAAATTGCAAAATAGAGTACAGATGGTTACCTTCAGCAAATCTATTTAGTTATTTTTCCAAAATACATAAAAAAACTTTAGATAACATGGGAGTTATGGAAATTGGGTGGTAATCAGGTGGATTTGAGCTACTTCAAACTCATTTACATTGTGGAGTAACATTACCAATTCTCTAACAAGTGCTAAAAGTTCCTCTTCTAGTTAACTTGTGCAAAATAAGAGAACTTTGCAGCTAAGAAATCTGCAGTCTTTATAGAAAACAGGAAAATGCCATTTTGTTCTACACTTTCATAAGCATCAAACTCCATCAAGAGAACTTGAATTTCAGGAGATCGAAAAGGTAAACGGCTTAGTTTAGCCACAGGAAAACAGGAATGGGACAGATCAAGTTTCTCATTGCTCTGCTTACTGTCAATCACATAAGCCAAAAGAGTTGCCTTTTCCTTTGGACAGTTAGTGACAGAGCAATCTTGTTTTAGTAAAGGAGGAACTGTTGCATCTACACTAAAGCGTGCAGATTTAATGGTAGCAGTAGCCCACCTCTTATGTTCCTGAATTGTACCAGAAAGGGTTTCTTTTATGGACAAATTATTCTTTTTCAGTTGAAATATAAACTTTTAAGCAAGAGCTCTAAACTGAGCATAGTTATGCCTAATCAAATCTGATCTATTACCCTTCAAAAGATAAGCCTCCTGCTTCTCCAAATAAGCACGCCTACAATTATCACTGAACCATGGTTTGTCTTTCACCCGGTACCTTAGCACACGAGAAGGGATACGCCTATCAATTATGCTGACTAGATTTTCATTTGAAGGAACAATAGGATCAACACTAATATACAATTGTGACCAATTCAAGTCCAAAAGATCACTTAAAATGCTATTTGCTTGAGATTTTATATAAATCTTACATGAGTATGATACATCGGGGACAGGCTGCTCAGTCTTCACCACTAATGAAATCGAGGTATCATCAGATGTGCCAACTGGAGAACCAACCTTACATTTTATAACGCCAGGGATGTCGGTGTATACGTGGTCCAAACAATTACCAGACCTGTGAGTAGCTTCACTTATGATTTGCTCACAGCCTGGTTCAGAAGCAAAGTCCAAAACTCTTAAGCCATGGCGATCAGTAGGAGTAACAGAATTTAACCACCCTCTATGGTGAGCATTGAAATGAAACATAAAAGAGGCCTTTCCATCATCTTGTATCTTAGCCATGATGGTAAGAAGACAGTCGAGGATAGAATCATCCATGTCTGGATTCCAGTAGATTGAATACAAATAGGAGTTGTTATGCATGCTACAAACTTTTTTTTTTTACCTGAATCTCAAGTCATCCACATTCATAGGAGGACTTTTGAGAAGCAGGGTACTCAGTCCTAATATACAGCGCTATTCCCCTGGGCCTAGGAATGTCATCCCATTTGAAAATAATTTGCTTCTTTAAACAAGTTGTAAGGAGCTCAGATGAGCGTCTCATATTAGAAGCCTAAGTTTCTGAGCACAAAAAAAAAAATATCATACTGTCTGGATGCAATTGTAAGGTCTTGAACTTTTGCATGAATATCACGAATATTGTAATAAAGTAGAAGACACTGACGAAGTCTAAGACGTACTGGTCCCAGATTTCGCTCAATGTCTCCAGACAACATAAGAATTAATGGCAAAAAAAAAAAAAAAAAAAAAATAGTGAGTGGAATACCATAACGTTAGGCATAATAACGTGAAGAGTCGTACTTTTTGAACTAATAATAAAAGTTTTTTTTTTTTTCTTTTAAACTTGAGATTGTATTTTGTTTTCTGGATCGGCCACTCATTTTTTTTCTTTGTCGATTTAGTCTTAATTTTCTCTGAACTACGTAGAATCTATATTTTAATTTTATGATCAACAATATGAAAAATAATAGTTCCATGATTATTTTTTTTTATTTAAATTTTACTGTTGCAAACAAGAATGAGGTTTTATATGCTTTACCTAAAAGGAAATTTTGTTTATGGCTACACCTATTTTGTGAATGTTATAGCTTTATTGAAAATCACCAAAGCCATCTATTTAGGGATTTATTTCCATTTCTTCTATATTTTTACAATATTGGAAATAGGTCAAGATTCTACTTGGTTTAACGTTTAAGAAATTTTTTTTGACAAGTGTCTTAGGTTGGATCTTACGTAGACTGTAAGATATACTTACTTTGAGTTATTTTTTTTTCTTAGCTTTGTATTGATTTTGTGTGCAGTGTCAAGGTGCGTATGTACTGTATATATGCATGCGTCAGAGAGAGAGAGAGAGAGAGAGAGAGAGAGAGAGAGAGAGAGAGAGAGAGAGAGAGAGAGAGAGAGAGAGAGATCACGTTCCCTCTAGAATTACTGAATAGCAATTGCAGATCTTAAAAAAGGCGAATAATAGCAAAGGATTTCTTTGTGCGAGCTTACCCTTTCCCCAGAGAGTTGAGTAATGCTAGAGGGAAGAAATGTTTAAAGATGATATCTCAATGGTAACTGACAAAGCTAAAAAGAAACGAAAAAAAAAAGAAAAGAAATTAGCTTGAAATACCTAACATTTAGCGCTTCGAAATCTATTTTTATGTATATTGTTTTTTTTTACTTGTAGAACCGTGTATTTTTGTGCATTTTCATTTCATGATTATTTTATTCCCTACAGAAGTTGGAAGTGACGTTGCTGACAGATGATCCTCCCGAGACCGTCGCTGCTAAAGTTCAAGGTAAGAGCTGCTTGGATGCGTAATACATGCGTTGAGTTTTAGTGACATTTTCCACGAACGACTTATTGCCTCCCCCCATTTTTTTTTAGAAATAGAAATACGAATTTTTTTCAGTAACATTCTCTAAGGACGACTTAATGCCTCTCTCTCTCTCTCTCTCTCTCTCTCTCTCTCTCTCTCTCTCTCTCTCTCTCTCTCTCTCTCTCTCTCTCTCTCTTTTTCTTTTAGAAATGGAAATATGAAAATTTGTCACTGCTTAATATTTCGTCTCGCGACCCATATTATGACTGAAATAGCGTTAATTGATATTAGAGTAACTGAACCAGGTTTTTAAAGTTAGAGACTGCAATCCAAATCTCGTCCCCGGAAGTTTTATAAATAGTAGTAGTGATGTGTGAAGTGATTAGTCGTATTGGTGGATATTTACTACTGAAGGATTTTGTAGAAATATTAGAGGCTTTTAAAGCCTTAAAACCGTTGAGCGATTGGAGGCATTCGAGAAATGGTGGTATAATGCGTAAACGTACGAGAAAATATATATATAAAAAAGTGAGAATTTTCAGTTAGAATCTCCATTTGCTGTTATTCATTACTGTGTAAAAAGTACTGTGCCCGGGATTTGCTGAAGCAAACAGATAATAGGTAAATAAACTGAGAAAGAGTGGATGAATTAGTAAGAAGAGAGAGAGAGAGAGAGAGAGAGAGAGAGAGAGAGAGAGAGAGAGAGAGAGAGAGAGAGAGAGAGCCTTACCTTATTGCCTTATTGCCTTATTTTATATTTGGGTTCCCCCAGGTCCCTCAGTGTGAGGCACCTCGTATATGCATCTTCCGGTGTATTTTGCATCTTCTAGTTTTGGATGGTCTGGGATGCATCTTAGGTATTTATCGAACTTATTCTGAAACACATCTACGCTCACTCCTGATATGTTTCTTAGATGAGCTGGCAGCACATTAAATAGTCGCTGCATTATCGATGCTGGTGCGGAGAGAGAGAGAGAGAGAGAGAGAGAGAGAGATTTCAGCAGCCAGAAGGATGATGATGAGAGAGAGAGAGAGAGAGAGAGAGAGAGAGAGAGAGAGAGAGAGAGAGAGAGAGAGATTTCAGCAGCCAGAAGGATGATGACGCAGGGTGCATTAGTCTTCTCAAGGGGTC
This sequence comes from Palaemon carinicauda, assembly GCF_036898095.1. NCBI lineage: Eukaryota > Metazoa > Arthropoda > Malacostraca > Decapoda > Palaemonidae > Palaemon > Palaemon carinicauda. Next base: position 15,000,437 of record NC_090746.1, read on the forward strand.
AACGGCGCATAATCCTAATCCCCCTTTGGAAAGGGCCTTGACGTGAATTATGATAGTGGTATGTGCCACTTGTTCTAAGACGCCTGGTCTTTGGGAAGGATTTCTCACTGGTGATTCTTCTATCTTGTGTATTAGGAAGCTCTTTGTTGGTTTTTAATGGTTGTATGTAGTTTCTGCTTCTTATTTATTACAGCGGTTATCTTTCAATGGGGGAAGCAAACGTAAATATAAGATTATATAGGTTTAGATTTCATGTGAACGTTGAAATATATTTTACTAAATCCAAGAAAATGTATTGGTGAGTCTGTTGCGAAATTTTTCATTATTTTCTCTTTTAAATAGTATTCTTGCCAGTCTTGAGTATATATTTTATATTTAACTCTGCTGTTTAGTTACGTTTAAGCTGCTTAGTTTAAACATCCTCACATGTTTTGGAAGTTTTTTTAGGTGTGGTACAAGTAGGATGTTATATTATTAAGAATGTTAATGATATGCAAATACATATGTATATTAATTTATTAAATCACTCAAAGACAATGTTGCCGTTTATGTAATATGAAAACTTCGTCCGTTGTTAAACGTAGTTGCTTTATTCTTTATTTATTTTATAATCATATGGTGCTTTTAGGATCATAAAATCTTCAGACGTGACTGGTAACAATTGCAACGTCATGCCATACGCTTAGATCTGGAGGCACAATGTCATGACTCACATAATTTGTTGTTCAGAGAGAATTAAGTTGCCAATATAATTTTTCTGGCGTGAAGGGGCATCTTGGGGGGGGGGGGAGAAGAATTTGTTCAGTAACTAGATATCTTGAAATTGGAGACACTCTGCTCTTCTAATCTTCGCATTACGACAAT